>NC_084647.1:24972493-25272493 GCF_019802595.1 Syngnathoides biaculeatus | reverse complement strand
TGTCTTGTCTGTCCATAGATACGAATAGATGAGTCGATACGACACCCATTTTGAGATTTGTGCCTACCGTGATTCTAAATTTGGAGGGTCAAAGTCGTTGGCGAATTCCAATGACAGTATGTGAACAACAAGAACCTGAGAGTAACCTTTCACATGAAAATGACTTTTGAGGGCCTTTTTCCTCATACTTTATGGGTTGATAAATAAAAAAGTAATATTTGATAAAGAAATAAGCAATTTGCGACTTAATCTAGTGTCAATGCATTCCTTTCGAAAGGAATGATGACCTGTTCAACATGGGCCCCACTGAAGCACATATCGATTAGACAATCCCCTTCCTATACTCCTCGCTCTCTGGCTCGCTCGCTCTCTCGCACTCTCCATGATATTTGACTCTCTGGCGCCACTGTGTGTTTGACTATATTCTGCCGTGTTTTCGCTCATTAACCAGGTGGGGGGCGCTGCGTTGGTTCTACTCACCAAGTCTAAGGCGTCGCTCGTTGATGACGTCAAAGGTTCAGAGTTCGCAGCGCGATCGTGTTGACTTGCTATGCAACTCCCCCACCCCGCCCCGCTGCTAATGCTTTCCATTTTGGCTCTCCTTCCACGAGCGATGTGATGGCCTTCCTGCGCTTGTTCCTGCGGCGGCAGTTGCCCATGGCCGCGTCCCAGTTGTCTCGTGTTTTCGCGGGGCTGCCGCGGCCTCCCGGCGGCGCGCTGCCGGCCATTGCGCGGCGGCAGCTCACGGAGAAGGTGCCGTGGGGGAAGAGCCGGCCAGCGGAACAAATACCGCAGCAGCAGTACCAGCTCACAGACCTCGACAAGGCGGACGCTCTGGTAGACAAGTCATTAAGTGAAAGGTTTACTTTGTTGTGGCTTGGAATTAATTAGTTTTCCTCCTTTCCAGATGTTAAGGAAGTCCCACGAAACAGGTAATTTAGCAAAATCCACATGAGCCTGACCACAACTTCCCCATAAATCGCCAGGTTGATTCCACACAGTTCGGTTTGAAAAACAAAACAAAATAAACACACACCGGTTTCACTTTCGACACCACAATGTAATCAAACCAAAATATGTGTCGACACTTCGGCTTTTGAACAAATCCACTACCTACAATGACGCTAAATTGGGAAAAAGTGCCAGAGATTGTCTACTATCGTTTATATTCACATCTATTTCTGGGTTTTAAACGGATTGGCGGTACCATTCCGAACATTTCTTGCTTACGCCAAAGGATTACGTGTTTGCGTAAAACACACTTCTAGCAAACAGTTGAGGATAGGCAGCTCTCGAAATTTAAAGGTCAAGTGTCATCCATATAAACATTCTAAAATAGATATTGAAATGAAAAATACATATAACATTATTCACCTAACCCAATATCCTTCCGAAAAAATAAATATGAGCGGAGAGCGCGTCATCCATGCGCACAGTTGCAGAAGTGTCATTCTACGACATCCAAGTGGTCGCCATATTGGCTGCATCCCGTCCGTGATGTCACCCCGGACATTCGCCATTGAAAACACGCTGTGGCCCCTACAATGGGAGACGAACACGCCCCTTCTGACACGGAAGCTCTTTTCGAAGAAGAGAACACACAACCGGGTGAAGTTACCGGGGCAATATTACCCTATTGTTTCGAGCCATATTCAGATAGTATGCGGATCACTTCTAACTAACAACAAACTCCCCGACAGTATGTAGCGTACTCAGCCGCGAGCGATCACAACGCCGCGGCCCGGGTGTGACAAGCCGATCACGGCTCCGGCTGGGGTGGCACCAAGGTGGCTCATCGAGGCGCCGAGCTGGGGTGGCTCATCGGGCCGAGGCTCTCGTCCTTTGCGCCTGTGCAATCTATTTTTCACGACGAACCGGGTCTCTTGCAAGCTTATGAAGGGTAAATCCATCCTCCCGAGTGTTCAAGCAATGTCCAGCAATGCAACGCGCTGGCATTTTGGCTAACACGAAGGAACAATGAGCTACCTTCCCGCAGGTAAAACTAATAGAAACAAACGAGTCCGCTTGAGCGCGCACCTGCCTCCGTCACTTCCTGTATCTTGTCGAAAACAAATCCCTCAAGAGGATTTTCGTGGCGGGAGTTACAAAAAGGCATATAGGTCAAAATCATGTTTTGTGGTGAAAAAACGGATTGGTCCATACCAGCCGCCGTTTTTCATTAACAACATACTAAAAATCATACCTTTCATGACACTTGACCTTTAAGGGTTTACCTAAAATGTAGTAATCCGCTGCAATAAGTGAAATCTGTAATAATGTATTACTGTGCCCTTTTTACACTCTGACGCAAGACTAACAACTGTAATAACAACAAACAAACAAAAAAATGGCAATGTAGCGTAAGCGCAAAGCGCTGACCGCGATGTGGGGCAGGATTATTTTACACTCTAACCTTTCCTTTTGAATGCACATGTGCCACTGTTCAATGTTTCAATACTCCTTGCACATCTGGCTATGGATAGGTTTCCAATTATGCCATCTTGTGTGTCATAGAGGTCAGCAAACACAGGTGATAAGTGAAGCGTGAAGTCTTTTTCTATCGGTGGTGGTGACGTCATTGGAAACCTACCCATTCCCAAAGAGACCAAACATATACACACACACACGTAGGTAGTGTGTGTCTGTGTATAATGTCAGTGAAAGGTTTTGTATAGGTGATAAACATTTGTTGTTTGTTAGCTAAATGGCTTGAATCCTCAGTCGTTCTGTCCCTGACTCGGAGTTTTGACTGTCGTGCAGGTTTCCTGTCATGGTTTCGTAATGGTCTGCTGGCGACCGGAATTGGCGTTATTGCCTTTGTGCAGAGTGAAGTTGGACGAGAGGCGGCATATGGTAACTGACATGATTTGTTGAGTTGTTTTTTTTTTTTAGAGAGACAAAATAAGACAGACGGGCCCCAGAAATATTACTTTTGTTGAATAACTTATTCAGCACACTTGGTTGGAAAAAAAAAACAAACAAACCTGGATGTCTTAAAATATATACAGTAGTTCCTAATGATGAAATGCAACAGTGTTGAACTTGAAAGTGAAATACAACTAAGCTGTGGCACATTTAGAGAATCACTTCAACAGAAAATGAATTGGAGCTTTGTAGCGATATAATATCTGTTTTCCTACAGCCTTCTTCATCCTGGGTGGCGCCTGCGTGTCCTTCGGCGGCGCCTCCTACGTGGGCAACCTCGTGGCGCTGCGAAGGCTAATGCTGCTGTCCGTGCCCGCCGTGCTCATCCATGGGGCTGTGGTGGGGAGCGTGGCTCTCTTCTGGTTGTGCGCCGTATCCCTCTACATCGGCCGCCTGGAGGTAGAGATTATCCACGAGGACGACGAGGAGGGAGAAGAGTGCCAGGAGTGCCGCGATAGGCGCGAGCACAGAGGCTACCGAGGCCCACCCCACGACAGGAGGCACCACGACACTGAGGACAGCAAGGGGCCCGGAAAGTAGATGTCTTCCTCTGGCCGGGTGCTTGAATGCAGGCGGTGTGTATCATTAGATCCCGAGTGTGAGTGGTAAAAGGGCCAACTCCAAACTTTGAACTTAAATTATATGGCCTCCTCTATACCAGTTACAATATCTTCCAGATCATCTTCAACACTTTCTACACAACATTAGGTACACGTGTACAATCTCATAAGATTCATGAAAATCTTTTTGTGGAGGGCTGAAATAATGTACCAGAAAGCACTTTGGGATAAGGTACTGTTTGACATCACTATACATAAAATAAAACACACTATTACATGATTAGCCATGATGGTGTCAAAACAAGCATGCACAGTGGGTATTAAATTTCTACACACCTCTATTTAAATGCCCGATTTTTGGGTGTAAAAAAAAGAAAAAAATGATACCAAAATAAATCATTCTAAAACTACAACTGAAAGAAAAAAATATTTTGAGAGGGGAAGTAAAAACAAAAATGTTTGCCACCATTTCATAACGATCTAAAATTGACCCATAACATTTAAACTCGTGTTCAATGTGGAGTCAGCACACACCAACTATCTTCCAAAGTCCCTCTGACCAATGCCAAATAAGCCCCAGCTATTCGAATGGGCCTTTCTTGACGTTGAGAAACCTGCTTTTGTAGGAACATTTGATTGCTGTTTGGAACTGGACCAGGAACCTACTTCCTCTCTCAGGTCCACCTGAAGCAAACTTACATTATTCGTATGGTGTTTTTTTGATGGTGAGCTGTGTTGTGTGTGTGCCAAACATACCTTCTGGAATTCGTGTCAAAATTATCAACCTTGGTTTCCTTAGACTGTCATAAAATTTTCAAATGTGGGGAAAACTGTTCTTGTGTGACAGAGAAGTTGGAAGGAATGATGAACAGTTTGAAATAGCAGTTAGTGGTAGCGCAAAACCTTCAGGCCTGGAGTCCTACAAAGCACCAACCACCCCACACCCCCAAATAAAGGTCAGGAACCTACTCGAGCAGGCTTCTCAAACTCATTTTTGTCACGGGCCACATTGTAGTTACGGTTTCCCTCAGAGGGCCGTTATGACTAAAACAATCTTTTATCGCCTCATCATATTTACACAAGAAATTTATAAACTCATTTTCAATCCGAGAACGTGTAATGGATTTTTGTCAAACATTGTTCATATTTGGTCACACAAAAATGCTTATAATAGCTCGTTATCATTTATGATATGTGACATTTTCAATTTTTTGTACAGATTTTCACTAGAATCATGGAAGTTGACGTGGATGATTTGCCTCTGTGGGCCACGTAAAATCATGCGGTGGGCCGGATCTGGCCCCCGGGCCTTGACTTCGCCACCTGTGTACTAGAACAACTCCAATTTATCAGGGGCAATTTAAGGTGGCAGTTGTGTGCTGACTCCTATTAACATGAGTTTCAATGTGATTGGTTAAGTCTGAACACAGCCGCATTCTAGTTATGAGTGTGTGCACACTTCTGTAACCATATCACATATTTTTACTTCCCATCTTAAAAAGGTTTACGAAAGAACTCGAGTTGTACAGGTTATAAGTCATATGGATGGTGGAAAAAAAGTTAGAAACGGTTTATTTTTTTACTGTATTTAAAAAGAAAAACAGGGAATTTGAACACAGGTGTGTACACGTTCTTGAGCCACTGTAGTTTGTAAAAACTAAAAAAGTATCCAGTGAGGGTGGTTTTGTTTACCGGGCTTTCCCTGTGATGTGCGTTTGTGGGTGAGAGAATGTTTCAGATTGCTGTTTTGTAGTTGAAAGTGCTATTTGGCAAAGGCTTACAGTTTTTTTTTCTTTTTTTTTTTTAATAACAACTGGTTTAGCATTTTATTTGGAAACATCCATCGCACTTTGGTAAGCCCTCATTTTTTCCCCCTTTTACTACTGTACTGTAACCTTGAATCACACTTTGGACAATACAGTATGACGCCTCAATTGGAGTTTGTGGCGGCTGAGGCTCATTTGTATTTATAATTCACTGGTTGGTGTACGCTCCACCGTCAATGTTCACGTCATACATTGAAATAAAAGATATCAGCCAAACTAATTGCTTTGGAGTGATTTGACCCAGAACCAGTATTACCAAATAATCAAGGCCCCGCAATGCGGTCTTCTACTCCAGTGCTTTTCAACCACTGTGCTGTGGAATAGTGTCTTGTGTTCATTGGGAAATCAACTAATTGGTGAAAATGAATCTGCAGATAATGTGCAGTCACTGACAGTGACGGAGAGGTTATTGAAAATGAAAGATCCTGACTCAGAATTGGGCTGTGGACAAAATTCTGACTCAGATGAACACCCAAGTAAGAGGGGAAGTCAAAAGAAACCAAAGACGGTTTGCTAGCGGAAAGTCTCTGGCTTGAGGCAATATAGCGAAAGCTATCTTTCATTTGGATTATCTCTCACCGGGGATGCAACGATTATGACTCAGTTGTGCTTGGTGTGTGGTGAAAATGATATCCAAAGGTCCAAAGTTTCCAAGTAAGCTGAAACGGCATCTCTAAACAAAACACCCTCCACTTCAGAACAAGAATGCAAAGTATTTTGTTCCCATTCGTGCACACACAAAAGAACAGGTAAGGTTGATGAGAAAAAAAACACAAAGCTAAAGGAAAAAGCTCTTAAGGCAACCGATCACGTTGCTGAACTTGTAGCTAAAGCGGCTAGAGAAATAGCCTCAGTCCCGCTTTCATTTTACACCATTTCCAGACATCGAAAGTTTGTTTTTGGAAAAGGTCCGTATGAGTAGACACACAGGCTCAGGTATCACATTGAGAGAGTAAAATATGATTATTCATCCATCCATTTCCTTTGCCGCCTATCCTCACGAGGATCGCAGGGCGTGCTGGAGCCTAACCCAGCTGTCAACGGGCAGGAGGCGGGGTACACCCTGAACTGGTTGCCAGCCAATCGCAGGGCACATGGAGACAAACAGCCCCACTCACAATCACACCTAGGGGCAATTTAGAGAGTCCAGTTAACGTTGCATGTTTTTGGGATGTGGGAGGAAACCGGAGTGCCTGGAGAAAACCCACGCAGGCACGGGGAGAACATGCAAACTCCGCACAGGGGGTCCGGGATTGAACCCGGGACCTCAGACCTGTGAGGCCAACGCTTTACCAGCTGACCCACCGTGCCGCCATATGATTATTATTATTTTGTATTTCGTTTGTGCTTATTCACTACGCATAGGTGAGAATGACTATATTTTTCATGAAGGCAACATTTTTTTCACATTTTCTGATGGTGGTGTGCTTGGATTTTTTTTTTTTAATGAAAAAAAGTGTGCCTTGGTTCAAACAAGGTTGAAAAACTGTTTTATTCATTATAAGTGGATATACATTGTACAGTACTGTCATTTAGGAACCACTCTACCGCTCACTGGTCAGTCTTGGTACTGCAGCAGGCTTCTGATTAAGGGACCAAGTGGTGTCGCTCATTTTCAATCCAAATGCAATAAGAGCAGGAATTGTTGAGTTAACCCCCCCGACCCCCACCGCACCCACCCCCACCCCTCCATATGAGGCTTTTCTCATTAAAAAGGTCAAATATGTTAAAAATCTGATTGTGTGTATCTCAATTTAACTCTCAATACATTTAGATTAAAAAAGTATGATCAAGTAGGATTTTTTGTTTGTTTGATAAAATCCTTGGGCAGTGGTCATCAGCTTTCCAGCAGGTTGTGAGGTAGACGTGCTTTCAGATAAACTGGAAATTAATTCATTCATAAATTGGAAATCACTTTTTATGCGTAAAAATTCAATGCAAGGTGTTGGGAAAAAAACCCATTTAGTCTGAATGTGACTATGAAAGGTCAATTGTCTTTGATTGGGTGGCGACCAGTCGTGGTTGTACCCTAATGAGGATGAGCGCTTTAGAAAAAAAGCATGGATGAATATCATTATGTTGCTGCAAAACTACATTTCAAAGAGAAAAGGGAGGGGAAAAGTGCTTAATATCATCACCAGACTGAAAAATTGTCCTCACTAAAAGAAATGGGAGGGGGTGGGATGGGGGGAGACACACCACATTATAATGTTATTTTCAAGACTAAACATTATATAGTTTTTTTTTCTAGGTGTGGGACGTACTTGTAATTATATTTTTACATAGATTTTTTTTAATCCCCCAGTTTTGTGATGAGAAAACATTGACCCTGGAGACAGACCCCCCCTTCCCCCGCCCTTTACATTATCCAAAAATGAGCGAAGACGCGATCGGATCCAATATGAAAGAGGCAGAAGATGATGTATAAACTGTCGACACGCATGCTGTACATGCATAATTTTTATAATGAGGCCATCATCTGAAAGCATGCATGAATATTATGAACTCCCCTCTGCAACGTGTGTGTTGGGGGTGGATAAGGGAAGAAGGGGGGCGGGGGCCTGGTTTGCGATAAGGGAGTGACTGGGCGAGGGCGAAGGTCGGCGATATCGCTCCGCTCCTCTCACCATTTTGTTTAACACAAATTTCTGAATTTGTCTCTCAATTTCCTGTCACCAAAACATTCTTGGCCGTCTTGAGGACGAGTAAACAAAAAAGCAAGCAACACAAATCAGCAGAAACGTCATTATCAAGCAAAAAAAAAAAAAAAAAGAAAAATTCTGAAATGATCTCACATAAATAAATACATAAAAAATAGAATGGATTTTTGTGGCTAGACAGACGCGGTGTGTGTTTTCTGATTGTGGCAAAGAAAATCATTTTGTCTCACTCAGGGGGTAATAAATTGCCAGTGCTTTCGTGTTTGAATTTCAAAAGTTGCTGAAAGTTTACAAACACATTTTACAAGTTGGTACATTTGTGTGAGGTGTTTTTGTTGTTGTGGGGGTTGGGGGGGTAGTTGCTGGGGGAGTGTGAAAAGTTGGCATATCTAGGGGCAAGGTGGGATCAATGCGTCCATGTCTCGTTATTCCTCTGGTTGTCCATCTTGTCTTCTTCCTCCTGCTGCTCTTCATCCTTGTCGTCTTCCTCCTCCTCCTCCTCCTCCTCCTCCCAGGTCTGTTTGGCATGCAGCGTGCCGGGCCAGGCCCGGCGAGTCTAAAGGCCAAGGTGCCTACAGGCGAGAGACGCACGCTCACTGACAAGCAGCGTCCATCGCCGACCTCTATAACGGCCGCTTCGGTTCCGAAGTTCAAGTTCCAAACATCGCGGCCTCGCTTGCGTCGTCCCGAGAGGAGATTTCTCATGTGCTCACAGGTGCTAAATGCCACCAGTATGGATCACAGGGTTGCGTGAAGAGCGGGCCGGCCCTTTAAAGGCTGAAATGGCGGAGACAAAAGAAAGAGGCTGGGACAAGTGTTTTCTTCCTCCTTTGCTCACCATTTCTCGGAATGCTGTGCTATGCGATGAACCCACACACACTTCTGGCTTGGCATATGCAAATCCACATAATTGCTGATTGTGTTTAAGGTAACCTATTATCTGTAACTTGCAAAAAAAAAAAAAAAAAAAAATTCCTTTTGTTGTTTTTGTGGTTAGGTCAAAACAATAAAAGTATCACTATGGTGCCATCTTGTGGCATGGTGGCTTTGTTTAATTTCTTAATCGTGTTTAATTTCTTGTTTTTGGCTGCATTTGAGATGTGAGGTGCGAGTTTCATAGACAGCGCATCTGCAGCGGGACGCAATCGCCGTCAGATTCTGGCATCCGTGCAAGGCTGTGTGTTTGCCAATTTGGCAGACCGGTCTGCGCCAAACACGGCATTATAGGATGGCACCCGTTGGAGTGACAATTTGTTGGCAAGTCGGTCTAAATTGATTAGCGGTGCAGCTAGTTAAACAGAATTTTTGGGTATTTGATCAGGGCAAAGGCAGACTGATACTGTGGTTTTGTGACATATTTAAGTCACCCAGGTTTTCACCGGCTCGTTCTGTATTGAATAAGGGTCCCCAAAAGCAGTGACAATCCTACGTTCACGCACGGATTATTGCAATTGCACCTCATCCTCTTCCACACAGAGATGTCTCCTTTGACACTGTTACTGCACCACATTTAAAGGCAATGACGAGAGCGATTTTGACTGGCGGAGAACGAAGTCAGCTATAAAGCCACAAGCAGTGGCACAGTATGTCCAGCCTGTCTGGATTTTGCATGTTCTCCCTGTCCGTCCCTGTGTTGTTTTTTTTCCGGGCACTCCGGTTTCCTCCCACATCCCAAAAACATGCAACATTAATTGGACACTTTAAATTGCCGTTAAGTCTGATTCAGAGTGTGGCTGTTTGTCTCTATGTGCCCTGCGATTGCCTGGCAACCAGTTCAGGGTGTACCCTGTGTCCTGCCCGTCGACAGCTGGGATAGGCTCCAGCACTCCCCACAACCCTCGTGAGGATAAGCGGTGAAGAAAATGGATGGATGGTTGGTGCTCTCTTGTGCTATTTGCCCTGATGGATTGATCCCAGGCACCAAAATAAACTTTGTGGTGTTTTGTTTTTAGTCCTTGAACGCCTCACCTTGTACACAGTCAAAAGTGAAACTGCAAGCACTGCAAGTCTTGTTAACTGTACTGTTAATCGATGGTGTTACACCAATCTGCCTATATTCCCGAAACACTCATCATCGTGTGTAAATGCTAAAATGTGAGTAATATTACAGTACAGTTTGATTAAAGTGCCAGTGCAACATCTTGTCAGTTTATTATTTAGGCTAGCTTGCTAGCTGTTACCATTGATGAGCAGCGTTACATCTAAATGTGTTTAATGAACAAACGTTCATGAAGTAGTTCATTTTTTTGTGCAAATGTGAACTGGAAAACGTTCATTTTTGACTGATGAACATAATTGAGAGAGAGAAGTTATAGTTAGGTTTAGGGCTATGGTTAGGTTATAGTTAGCGGCAAACATATTAACGCCACTACACTTAAGTCACATTTTTTCCTTTCTGGAAGTGGTAGAAAGTGTGTATACAGCGTTACCAAGAGCCAATCGTAGTGCAGCGAAGCGTGTCCTGGAGCCACAGATATAGGATCAGGGCACGTCCTGCCAAGAAAGTGCGCTGGAATCCTAAAAACGCGTTGAGCTGTGTGATGGGAGGAAATGCGTTCTGCGGTGGTTCTTTTGGAACACAGTACATAGTTGTTAGGTAAGATATTTGTATCAGAATGCGTTATTATGATCACATTGCAATGATATCAAATTTGTTGAATTTTGTAAAAGAAGAATAGATCAAATATTTTGATAGCGTCAGCCATAGCTGCAAGGTTCGCACGTATCAATGCCCTTTACCTATCGTTCCTGTCATACTTGGTTGCAGGTTTTTCTTTGCACATTGAAGAAAAAATGTTATTTTTATCTCAACTCCTCATATTAAAAAAAAGACCATTTAAGCAACAAGTTTTTCCTCATGCTTTTGAGATTGGTTCAAAGTTGCAACACATCGCCATTTTTACATCACATCAAAACGCGGGTACTTTGACTCATATTTACTTCATTAGACGGGCGTACTTGAGGGAGAGAGACACGTTTAGGGATGTCGGGTCTAGGCGGCGGTCCGCAAGTCTACTTTGCGTTATCTTTCCGAAGTCTGGCCGTTTGAGGCGTTTCCGATAAAAGAGCATCTCGTGATGGTGCAAGTGGTCGTTTTCCGCTTGTGTACATTTCCGCAGTGCAAATGTTGTCTATACTTGGACTAAAGAGCAAAACAAGGAGATAAAGGTGAAATGGGAGTGTGCGCGCACTCCCCGGTGTACACTCCATACATCCGCTTTAGCACGTACAATGGCCTTTTCTCCCCAACAACTGCTCTTGTTTAGTATGCGCTTCCTTTGGTCTTGAGGAGGAATGATCCTCACTCTAATGAACTTGGGCCTGCCACTTGAATGTAAAACAGGATTTAACCCGTCTTCAATGTCAGAGCCCCTCCCTGGGGCTGCTTCAGACATCTCACACGCTCATAGACATGCACACGGACACACATATACACACATATACACACACACCGGCAAGCCGCCCGTGTGCACACAACGACGAGGCACGCCTGTATATGATCTCTCATAAGGCGCGTGCGCGCACACACACACACACACACACACACACACATTGTTTTTGTCTTCATTTTCAAACCCATTTAGTCTTTGTTGAATCCATCAAGTCCCACTGCGTGGCTTTGTGTCAAGGTTGAACACTTTTTTTTTCCCTTTCCCCCTTAAAGAAATATAGCTCAGTATGATGCCTTATGGCTTGTTCTTGTCTCATGTGTCCTCCTGGGAACAGCTGGGTGACAACTCATATCTAATATTTCCATGATAGAAGCTGCCTTTCATATTTTGTCCCAAGTGGTTTTTGACTCTTTGCGTGTTTGATTTGAATTTGTGTGCAAATGCACCATATAGTAGATGATATATACTTACGTTTTTGTTCCTCACTACTTCTACATTGTGAAATGTCAAATTTCTCCATCATTTAAAAGTGGTTTGGATGAAAAAAAGGGGGGGGGGGAGGGCAATAAAAGTGGGGCATGTTTAATAAATGTAATAAAAAAAACATATATAAACAACGCCCGCAAAAACAATAGACAGTTGCTACACTACTTTTTGTACAAAATCCTCTTAAACTGCCATGGTGTCCATTTACAAAACTTACCATAATTATATATGTGAAATAAAACATATCAAGGACAAAATCATTTTTAAATTATTATTTTCACATTTTTTGTCATATTATTCTGAAATGTATAGTGTGACACTTAAGTAAAGTGTACTTGTGAAATACATGTGTATTTTTGAAAATTCTATTAGATTTTTGAAAGCATTTTACAAACAAATAGGAAGAAAAAGCTTTCATTTTTCAAGTTTATACAGGAATATAAACCTACAAGATTATTTTTGTCCCTATAAATAGGAAACGTCATCCTTTATTTATTAATGCTTTATTACTGTTTTATTAATGCTTCATTACTGTTTTAACTTTTGTGTTTTATGTTCAATTTCATGTACAGCATTTATTACAGCTGCAGCAGTTTTTCCCCCTCCTCCTCCAAAGTGCTTCTTATGTATAAAGTTAAGTTCTCAGATACCGGTACATGTTTCTGGAGTGGCAGAACTACCAAGGAAACCAAACCATAGAAAATATATAAAAGCATCATAAACTCATTTGATATTTGCACATAATATTAAAACAAAAAGGAAAAATAATAAGAATACTAAAGCAGAAAAGAGACCAAGAGCTCCTCTACTGACTGGAATATTTTATTGTTATTGTCATCAGTATCACTGCTTCTTATTTCTTTCTTTTTTTCTTCTTTACATTGTTCATTTTGTTCAATAAGCGGCTGCAGTATTCACAAGGATGCGAGGATAACGTTAGATTCACAGTGATAGGCAAAGGGTTAGCTATTTTAATTCAACTAAAAACAACAAGCGTGCACGCACACGCACACACACCCACACACACACCCACACACACACACACACACACACACACCACACACACACACACACAATTCCAGAATTTGTGTGCTCGCTCATGTGACAAGTGCAGTATGTAAGACATTGTTAACGTCTTGGGAATTTGTATATTTTACAGACACCACAAATGAGATTTGGGGAAGAAAAACAAAACAAAAAAATGTACACAAGTGACATTTTTCTGACACAGCAGATAAAACGAATGCCAGTGAAAAGTGCTAAAGAATTCAAATAGGCTTCAATTTTATTGTAGTATTTATACTAGGCGAAGAGTAAATCCCACCACGTTTTTTTCACAGTTTAGTACCTTTTCTGGGTAATTTTTTCTCCCATAAAAACATCAGTGAAAATGACTTCAAATTTCCTTTTTTTTGTTGTAAAGTCTTGAGTGAAATGCCACCACACCGATGGGGCAACGGACACCGAAAGCATCTCCTGACCCAACCGTGACTTGAATGGCTGTCATTTTATGACCCGTTTTTCTCCTCCGTTACTTCATTAACGACTATTTATTCCCCAGCGCGGCGGCTCCGATATGGCGACTGCTCTTGCGTTATTTCCTGTTTTAACAGGACGACATTAAGCTGTGTGAAGTGCTTCGAGTTACAAATGTCAGTTAAGTGCTCCCAAAAAAAAAGCTAACTTTTCCTGCCTTTTAAAATGATGACAAAAAAGATATTCTTATTGTGCAATCACTAAAATTGTCATCCTTTCATTGCCTTTATGTAGAAACAATGCAAATAAACACAAATATGGCTTCCATACACAGACAGGATGACGTTGAATTGACAGTAGAATTATTCATCCTCAAGTTCATTTCAAGAGGGGAAAAAAAAGCATTTTGTTTTAATTGCATTTCCTCCCTTATACTTGATGGAATGTCTGGGCATATTCCTATGATTAATACTTATATTTGTATCCCCAACAGTGTGCTTTCAATTAATATGAATAAATGTGTTTTTGAATTTCAATACAAAAATGTATTGCAAAGTAACCCCTTGAATCAAAGTCACCCAAAAAGGTTATTTATATATACTGCAATAATAAAAATCCACTCTTACAAGTGTCCGTTTCTTTTTTTCTACAAGGGAGGGGGTTAATTGTGTTAATTGGGGTGAAAGTTGAGGGTGAGGTGGGGTCGCTATGTGAGCTGAGGGTCATCATGGTTGTTGTCACTATGTACAATATGGCTTCTCTGGGTGGAAGAAACACAGAAGTGGTCTGGCGATAGAGGCGCAGTTCATTATTTTTTCTTAAAAGTCTCGTGGGAGCTCCCATCAAAAGTGGTCACTTTTTTTGTGTGTTTTTTCTTTTTGTTTTTTTTTAGATTCCGAGAGTCGCTGTCAACCCGAACGGCGCCGAAATAAATGTCTTGTCACGCTTTTAACACGGTCCAATTAGCGACGTCCTCCGTGGCTTCGTGTCCGGACGCTTGTGCGCTTTTGAACGTCTTCTTCATTATTTCAGTCCTCCTCAGAGCCGGCGGCCCCGCGCAGTCCGTTCATACAGAAGGGCAGGCCGGAGGAGAAGGGGCTGTCCGACGGGGAGAAGCCACTGAAGGGTGGCAGGCCGGCCAGGCGCTGGAGGTGGGGGAAGAAGGCCGGCGGGGGGCCCTTGTGGTGGTCCGAGCGCAGCTGCAGGCCGTCCCCGTGTGTGACGCCGTGATGGTGCGAGGGGGGCAGCTCGGGGGGAGCGTAGCGGATGGTGCTGGGGGCGTATAGGCTCTGGGGTCCCTGGGGGCCCAGGGCGAGGGGATGGAAGAGGACCCGCCCCGCCGCGCCCCCTGCGGCCAGTCTCTGGAGGAGCTCCAAGTCGGGTCCTCCGCCGGGTGCGCCGCCCCTGCTGACCGTCCCCGGCACGGCTCTCTCCTCCCGGGGAAGGGGGGAGGACACGGGCATGACGGGGGACAAGGCAGGGGAGGGAGGGGTGAAGAGGGCCTTTGGGGGGGCTTCGCTGCTGGAGGAGGAGTCGAGTATGGGGGTGTTGGGACTGTCGCCGTTGAGGCTGCTGGAGGGGGTGTGCGCGTGAGAGGGTTGGGGCTGGCTGCTATGCGAGCCCCAGCGCCCCCCGGTGGCCAGGGCCTCGTGTTCAGTCTTAATGCAGGGGGACGGGGTCACCACACTCTTCAGCTGCTGGATCACAGCCCGCCCGTTGTGCACCCGCCCCCCCCTCTCACCTCTCGTTGGGGCGTGCGCCCCTCTGCTCGGCTTCCCTCCGCCGTCTTCTTGTTTCAATTTCTCGCCGTCCCCGCCCTGCTCCCACTCGGCGTCCTCCTCCTCCTCCTCCTCTTCCTCTTCCTCCTCGTCTCCCTCGCTTTCGCTGGCCAGATCGGAGGAGGGCGACACGCTCTCCTCGGCGTGCCGCAGCTCCTCCATACGGCGGCGGCTCTCAGGGGGGGCGCCCTCGGGCTCGGACCTCAGCGGGCGCTTCCTCCTGTTCTCTGGCTGGACGGTGGCCGTGGCGAATTTCTCTCGGGCTTTCGTGTCAGGGTCATTCTTCCCTGCTGAGCTTTTTGTTGGCTGCGAGCCTAAGGAGGAAGGAGGGTGGTGTCACGGAACATTTGATACTGTAACTTTTAACCTTTGCCTTAATTGTGGGTAGGCCTGTAACAAGTACCGTAATTCCCGGCCTACACAGCGCACCTGGTTATAAGCCTCACCCAGTACATTTGTAAAGGAAATACCATTTGGTACATACATAAGCTGCAGCTGTGTAAAAGCCGCAAGTACCCACATTGAAACATGGGATATTTACAAAGAAAGACATTTATGAAGAAAGACGGCACACAGAGAGTTTAACGCTAGCACCACTGCGCTAACGCTAGCAGCACCGCGCTGACGCTAACACTACGTGACGTGAGCGTCAGCGCTAAGAAGTCCGGTTAAAAAAAAAAAAAAAAAACACATACCGGTAAAATTCACTTCCTCGCCACTTGTATTCCACTGGTCTCACTCTTACCTTTTCTGCTCGAGTGCCCCCTTGCGGCCATTAGAAAAAAATGCACAAATTTGCTGCATCACCGCATAAAGTCCAGGGTTGAAAGTGTGTGGAAAAAAGTTGTTTATAGCATATAATTACGGGACTCCAATGTTTCAGGTTAAAAAAAATGTATCGTAAAATAAAGGGATTTTTTTTTCTGTATTACGGCCAGTCCACTTTCATAATATTGGTTTTTCCAGTCAGCTGCCTGTTAAAGGCAGGAAAGAGTTAAATTGTGAAGAGGTGAGGTTACATCATCAAAGCGAGCGAAAGTGGCAGAGAGTACGCGTTTGATTCATGGAGCACAAAATAAATGTGGTAGTTTGTAAGCCGCGCCGTTAAAAGAAGGAGAACGTGGCAGCGACA
This sequence comes from Syngnathoides biaculeatus, assembly GCF_019802595.1. Lineage (NCBI taxonomy): Eukaryota > Metazoa > Chordata > Actinopteri > Syngnathiformes > Syngnathidae > Syngnathoides > Syngnathoides biaculeatus. The sequence goes on along the minus strand of NC_084647.1, from coordinate 25,256,258 downwards.
TCAGAGAAGACAAATGCGAGAAAAAAGACGAAATTCCAAAAGCATTTCAGACTTGGCACAAAGGGGAGCAGCTGCGACGCCTTTCAAGCAAGACTCGCACAAAGCGGTGGAAAAGCCGAGATTAAAGTTGCGCCAGTCAGTGTACTTAATGTTACGTTGACGTTCTACTAGCATAATGCTATCCCTTCGTAGGACCAGGGTTTCTTTTAATTCCCCTCAAATTTGTGTCCACTTTCTCCCGACAGTCTGTGTGTGCAACTCTGACGTGGCTTCATTCAGGGTGCTTGCTTGTCAAGGAATGGTTTTCCTCAGTGATTTAAGCAACCACGAGACACGTGGCCAGCGTACGAGCATCGTATGTGCTAGTAGCCACATTTTGATTCAAGAGGGGCTTTCCCACCCCAGGAACTTCCTTTGCTACCATGGTAGCTTGAGTTCCCCCTATGCCCCCACTGAAACTTTATTTATTCATACACAGAGCCGCCATTACTGCATTGCTTTCCGAGCTTGGCTGTCCAAAATAATATTACAGAGTGCTATTTTTCTTCTTAAAAAACACTTCAAATTTTTTTGGTTGGTGGTTTTTGGGGTCTGGAACTGAAATGTCGTTTCTATTCATTGCAAATGGGGGAAAGATGATTTGAGAGACAAATGTTGTTGAATGAACTCACCGAACAATTTAAATGTGAAATTTAAGGCGCCACTGTAGTATCGTTTTTGTGAGTTATGTGTGTGATTCTCAGGCCTGGCGGTCTTCTTGGGACACTAAAATGACTTCAGCCAGTTTGGATCCACGGGCTCCTTTTGATTAATTTAGACTCAGGTGACCACACCTGAGCAGTACGGTGGCCTCGAATGGTCATAAAGGATGCGGCTTTATTCAAGCTAACTCGTGGTGACATTTGAGCATTAAGCAACTGTCACGTTAATTAATATGCTCCCAGCTGTTTGCGCATAACAAGGTGGAATGTTGATAACCTTATGAAGTTTGAGAAAGTAGATTTGCTTTTTAGAAAGACCCCAAAAAAAAAAAAAAAAAAAAAAAGAAAATTCCAAATCACGTCTGAAGCAAAAGCAACAAACGCACAAAAAAGCCTCTAGTTATGCCTCTGGACCCGTGTTAAAATTCAGCCTTGGCTGCGGGTCTGCTCGCAGGGTATTATGGGATGTCGCAGCGTCCTACCTCTGGCCTGCGGGGAACCGTTCGCGGGAGGGGAGCTCACTCGAAGGCGCTCGGCTCGGACGCTCTCCGGCAGCTGCAGCAGATCCAGAGGCGTGTCGGGCAGCTCCGTTCGACTGGACAGGACAAGAAAAAATAAAAAGGGATGAAGAAGAAAGTAGGCAGTGGAGAGGAGAAGCCTACATAAATGATCTTGTGACGCATTCGGGGGGATCACCCTGGTGGCAAACTCTAATAATTAGGCTGCCTCTGTCACCTCAACATGACACGCTGGCCCCCAGCACACCTACACAAACAAGAACACGTGCAAACACAGAAACGGGCAGGCGTAGCCCTCCACAAACAACACACACACAGACACACACAGCCTGCCTCTCCACCACCACGCTCCTCTCCGAAATGGAGGAGTCTGTTGGAGAAGTTAATGAGCTCTTGTAATTACAGCGCTAATTAACTAAAACACTATTCAAGCCCCAAAATTCTGACATCCGTTGGTTGTAATTATATGGCCTCAGCCCAATTAGCATCGACATCCAGCCTACTCTTGTTTTTGTCGAACTGCTCGGCCGCCTCAACACGGTATTATGCACTCAACGTGTGTGTGTTTACCGATGAATGTGTGTAGAACAGGGAAATAAAAAGGGGAGCCTCTATTATCGAGTGTGTGTGCAGAGGTTTGTGGCACGTTGAAACATTTGTGTAATCCGTGTGAGTGTGTGAGCCTTATTTTTAACATTAAACATTGTGCACTTGATTTATAAATGGCTCCCTGATTGCAAAATTGATTGTCTATATATTTTTGCTTTGAATAACCTATGATAAAATCCTTACATGAACATGTCAAAAAATACAATTTGCTAATCGCAATATGTAAGATGAGAAAATGCTCCATAAAAAAAGACTCACAACTTGAAAATCAATAATTTAAAAATGAAAAAAAGTTGCTAAAATAAATTAACGTTAATAAAAAAGTAATTATGAATATATATATATATATATATATATATATATATATATATATATAATACATTCAAAGACTAAAATGTGTAAAAATAAAATAAAAAAATGGTGTTGTGAAAAAAGAAAATTAGAAGATGTTTCCAATGATGGATAAATCATGTGAAAAACTTGGTTTATCTTGTGAAAAAAAATAGATCACATAGGGTGCCATAGGTTCACATAACACTCATGAAATGGCACTTTAAAAAAATACAATTAAATAGAACTAATTCAAAGTAAAAAAACCCTCAATATGTTTGATGAATACTGTATATTATTCCGTAAATATAAAAAAATGTAAAAAAAATCAAAAGAATAAACTAGATATATAAAACTTTTTAAATGTAGATGGAAAGGACAAAAATTGTAAAATAATATAAAACGTGTTACAATAAAATAAATATCACAATGACAATATAAAAAATGAATTAATTTTGACAAATTCTAGTATGACTCATGAGACATTTTACACAAAAACCTCTCAAAATAAGAAAAAAATAGATAATATATATGAAAAAAAAAACACCTTACCAAAGTGTGAATGTTGAAATAGACAGAAAAAATGTAATGAATTAAAAATAACTAAATCTATAAGAATATAAATAACATTTAACAGCACCAATAAATAACAGTTTACAATATATTGAGTAAAACATTATTTTAAAAAGGTCTCATCATAAGAATTAAAACATGTTGAATATATTAGGAAAATAATAAAAAAAGTTATGTACTGGTAAAAAAAAATGTAAGGCTTATAATTTCCTTTACAGTTGTCTTGGCTGTCGTAAAACAATAGTTTAATACACATTCACTTGCCACACACAAAAAGACATCGAGATCTGTAACATAAATTCTGGATTTCCCAAAACTAAACACTGTCAGTGAAGTATATTTTTATCATTATAATATGAGTTTGCAGTAGTGTAGCTCAGTGTTTTTCCAAGTATGGTATGAGTACTACGCAAACAAACCTTCACAATGTTTAAAACACGCAGTCCAATCACAAGTGAGAATGAAAATTGCAGCTATGCTTACATTGTGGTTAAATGTGCTTTTTAATTCGCTATAAAAGATATTTTACTTTTCATGAACAGTACATTTTAAACCGTTCAGTTATATTTCACTTTTAAGAGCAATAAGTTACATTTGCATTTAATGTTTAAGAACTGCGCTATTTTCAATTCAAGTTCAGTTCAATACATTCTAAATTTCAAGTCACCTTATTTCTTGACTAAATTTACGTGCAGTGTTGATGTTCAAAGTGTGCATAATGTTATAGCGGCTTCCAGTAAAAGTAAATATACTTATTTAGGAACAAAATCTCATTAGGGCAGCTTCTGTAATGTTACTACATTGTGCAGGTACGAAGGCTGTGGCCGCAGACGAGTGTATTTTCACATTTTCCTGTGATTTCATATCTATCTGCACTGAACTCATCAAGTATAATGGGCGCCAATGATGCGTTTTCTTTCATGTCACAAACATTTTGCAGGTATCTTCATCAGCTGTTGGCGCGAGTCAAATCTCATTCCATCATTTCTGTCTTCAAAGCTTGTGTGAACACAGCATGGAGCCCGCATGAAGGGCTTTGCCGCTTTTTTTTCTCCTTCTCCGCGAAACTGACCTGAGGACGCAGTTGACCCAGATGACGTTGCGCTCGTGAGGAGCTTTGTGGTTGATGGACACGGTGGCGGTGGACTGGATCCACAGGTAGCCGCCTCTCTTCTGAAGCCAGCGGTAGTAGCCCGTCACCACCTGGCCTTTCCGAAGCACTGGAACGACGAGACGGGGAAGAAGAGCCTTGAACGTTTGCTACGTGTCCGGTCAGAGGGGATTCAGTACATCAAACCAAAAGCTCCATCCGAGTATATATATATATATATATATATATATATATATATATATATATATATATATATATATATACACATTGATTCATGTCATTGTTTGTCCCACTCATTAATTACACTGAACCTACTTAGTCTTAACATGTTTATTACCGTATTTAAAAAAAAATCCATTGGAGAAAAATAATGATTTCTCTATGTAATAAGCCAAACTTAATTCTGTATTCTTTACTTTCTTTTTTTTTACTTCTGCATTCATGTTACACCTGAGCACTGCAAGAAGTACACAAGCAGAATGGAAACATGCAAACTCCACACAGGAAGTTGAAAGTGAAGAGCAGTGCGGTTGCCCCTGCACACATTCACGCACGCACGCACGCACACATCCAAAGTAACGTGACTTTCTGAGTGGAGATTAGGAACGACAGTTTGCGTGGAAGGCAGCAGAGGGCGCCGATGGCACCAAAACAGAAAGATTCAACAGTCGCTCCTTTAACTGGTCTGTGTGTTTTTGCATGTATGTGCGTGGAGTGGTGTAATCTGTGTGTAATAAAACTCACAGTCTTCATGGCTCTGCCGCAGGTTCTCCAGATCCTCCACGTAAATAAAATGGTAACAGGTACGTCCCACCACCTCCGCTGGCGTCAGGTCCATATAGTCGGAAATCCTGCAGATACACACAGGTCATTCACGACGTCCACACATTCTTATAGCGCTTATCCTCACTCGGGTCTTGGGTGAGCTGGTGTCTGCCCTACAGGTGAGGTTGAGCAAGAGGCGGGGTACAAATTAATTGTAATGGTTGCCAGCCAACGGCAGGTCCAAACAAGCATTTGCACTCGCATTCACACATATGGACAACGTGGATTCTTCAATGTACCTAACGGGTGTCTTTGGAATGTTTTGGGATATTTTTAAGCCACTGTAAAACTATGCACAGTTTGACCATTTAATTCAGCGATTCTCTTGCATAGTACTGGAGGGAAAACGGACAACACTAGTGGCACTCGTTCCGCACTTTGAGACCCACGACTGGCCGAGGGGACAATAAGAGAGGGAAAAACTCAGTGAGACATCACCTGTTTTCGCAATATGTGACTTGCAAGTCCATGTTGACCCGGAAGACAAACATGTGGCTCTCCATGCGGACCTCGTTGAGCGTGGACGGGGGCAGCGTGTGAGCCAGGGCCACCATCCCCATGGGCCGGGGCACAGAGCGGGCCGCGCCCGGAACGATCGTGAGCCGGTAGCGGATTCTCCCCGTCACATGGATCACCTGGGGACGAAGGAATAAAAAAACAAAAAAAAAAAAAACATGAGAAGAGGCAGACAATTAAGACATGGAAATATGATTGGATACAAACTAATGAATTGAATCCCATTTAAGATGAAGAATGTAGCAGCTCCGGCTTTGCGGAACAATAAAAGGCAGCGTGCCGCGATTCAGTGCAAAATAAGGTCAAAGTAATAAAACACGGTGAAAACGACCATCTCGACACTGCTGTGAAACACTAGCAGAACAAAACAAAGTGACAAGACTCTGCTTGTTATTCCTTCACGCGAACAAAACAAAACAAAAAAAAAAAAAGACAAGGACGTGGAGGACACGGAATGAGGTTCACCTGCGCAAAAAAAAAAAAAAAAAACAAGCCAATAATGTTGCATTTTGACTTTCCATATTCGGAGCGTATCGCATGTTTTTCTCCTGGTACTCCAGCTTCCTCCCACATTCCCAAAACAAGCACACTCGCTTAACTGAAGCTTCGTGATTGTCCTTACATGTGAATTTGAAGTGTAAAAGGTTGCTTGGCTACATGACAATGTAACAAAGTATTTGTACTTAATTCAATTTTCTTTGGGTTATCTGCGCTTTATATGAGTACATTGGACTCATGCATTATTGCAATTCGGCATCTACAGATTTACCTATTCACAGATTTTTTTAAATTAGTATTTTCTTTTCCAATTATTATTATTCATATTTGTGTATTATTTTTTGGTAGATATCAACCCCAAACACACATGCCCCTGCTTACTGAAGAATTATGGGGGTTAAAAACAACCCCCCATTTTCATTTTAGCAGATATCCACAAATTTTTCCTATTCGCGATCATGCCCGGTCCCTAACGCCAGTGAATAGCGGGGGTCCACTGTATTACTTTTTTCAGTCTTACTCGACATTCAAAATCAGATGTCTGTACTGTCTGCTCCTTTGTCAAAATAAAATCCTTACTTTTTTCAACCTCCGCCGATGACGACACAACTTAAAAGATTTAACTAGAGAGGTCAACCTCGGGTGACATTTTGACTGAGTGAGAGACACAAGGTGGAAAAGAACAGTGTAAATGCATTTGAAAACCTTGTGTCACATTGTTTTGACTTGTACCGCTCAGGTACGTCAAGAGAGCCAGTGTGTAGACGGCGGCTTTGGGCCGTCATGGTTGCTTTTGAATGCTTCTTTGTCACGGCGGCGTGAAAAAAGCACAGCGGTGACCCAGTGGGATGTATTCCAGTCAGTAGAGGCGTTCTGTTGCTCAAATATGTAAGTTGGCATTAGAAAGACGCGAGAAAGTATTGTGCGTTCAGTAGACAGACCCACATCATTCAAAAGCAGACACAATGACTATTTTTTGATTTTTGCATTTTTGAAGCCTCATTTATCCATGCATTTTCCGAGCCGCTTATCCTCACAGGGGTCGCGGGAGTGCCGGGGCGTATCCCGGCTATCTTCGGGCAGGAGGCGGTGTACACCCTGAATTGGTTGCCGGCCAAATGCAGATCCTCATTTATAGTCTTGCCAATTAGTTCAATCATTTACATTTGTCAGGATTGCTAACAACACTTCTATGTGGTGTGTCAGTTTTAAAAGGTATTGAGTTTCAGTTTATATGAACTTAAGTAATGCAGCGTTTGGTAAATCACCAGAGATGCCACTTTATCATTTTTCTGAAAGCCAGTGATTTTGGAGATCAGTGGATTTTGCCTGACTGTGACGACATTTTTACTCAACTGTGCAGTATTATCTTAATGCAGTAAAAAATGATTTTTTTGGTTGGTTTGATGTCACCGTGTTCCTAACTGAAGTTACTAGTGGGGCATAGTGTACATCAGAAATAACGACTGACCTTGTACCCGGAGGATTTGACGTGCAGACCTCTTTTCGTGAGCGTGGACTTCATGCGAATGAAGAAGCCGCGGTCGGGAGGTTCATCAGCGGGAGAGTGAGGACTGGATGGCGCTGCTGAAGATTACAGAGCGCGGGATTAATCACAGGTGTCCATCTTGTGCGCTCGCAGCCGTTACTGACGGCGCGAACCGTACCGCTGGGCTCGGGTGTGCCGGCCAGGGAGGAGGCAGAGGCCGAACTGGAGGGGGCGCTCTCGGGGCCAACTTGGCAGCCGGCCTCGGCCCGCAGGTGCGGCCTGATCCCCAGCCGCTCGGCCATCTCCACGTGGTCGGCCGGGTGGATGTAGTCGAACACGCTGCTGCCTGTGAGCTCCACCTGAGGGCGGACACACACTCTTGTTCACCCACCACAAAATATATACATATAAAAAAGAAAAGAAAAAAACCACACTGAACACAAACCCACCAAGAAAAAAATCAATATGTGTTATGACAGGGAAAGGAAAACCTTGCTCTGGGTTGCAATTCAACAAGGTGTGTGGCACTTGTAAGACACCCCCCCCACACCCCCCACACACGTTCCCTGTCTCAGAGGAGCAAGTGACGACAGTATTACTCAAATAACCCGGTGAGATAAAAATCAATTGTATGTGCTGATTAAAAACGGGTGAACTCTAAGTATCTCCGGAGGTCGCATCACTATTCTTCTTCTTCCTCTCCCGCGTTCCACCCTGCTCCTTCATTTAGTCGCTGCCGGCAGTCCATCCCGGCAGGCATAAAGAGCTCGTAGCGCCCGGCGTGATCCCATCATCACAATACATCATAGTCAAATCTCCAATCATTTAAAGGCAATAATGGCGCCGCTCTTGCACGGTATCCATAAAAGCGGCACAATCGGAGCAGGTGCGACTTGGCCCAATGCAATGTGGGTAAATGAATGCGTGTGTGTGAGACGTACACGCCGTTTCCATTACATTTGTGAAGGTGTGCGTGTTTGTGTGTGATTGTGCGTGCCAATAGCATTCCATCTGATAACGGCGTGGCTGCAGCAGCCTCACACCCTTGTCTGTAGGACACAGCCATTTATGACCGGATTAGAGCCATTTACTGCGGGCTTTATGGGAGCTTCAGCAGGCCCTCAAGGACAGCCAGGGAGCGAAGCAGGCAAAAGCGGCCATGACGCTTCGATACAAGCGGTGATGGGATGACTGTTGGGACTTTCCCCACATACTTCTGGATGCCCATTTTTACTCTCCCGATCCTCTTCTTTAATATCCTCAAAGAGACCGGTATAAAAAGGAAACATTTAACTGGCAAGACTCATGACTAGGATGAGATATTTGAAGCTTTTGCTACATATGAAATATCACATGACGTAACACCTTCTTATCTTGCTGACTTGTGTTCCTTCCGCAGGTCATGAAATGCTGATCCTTTGGCGACTAAAAGCAAGTCAGCAGTTTCTAGATCTATTTGAGCGCCTATGAACTGGAATTGCGGCAGCTACCTCTGTAGGAATGTTTAGATGTTGATGACACTTGTTGAAAGCACACCTAGCATGCTACGCGTCTCTTGCCCCGCCTTACTCCCTGAATTCTGGATTTTGGCCTGACTAGCTGCCGCTTCCCTTCTCCTCTTCCCCAACCTCTCTGCCCGGAGAAGGGGCTACGTCGCGCCGAACAAAGCGACGCCCCGTCGAGGGCTTGTGCAATCCGTATTTCATCAAACGCACCGTCATGCTGTTTCAACTAACATTGTACTGCATCTTGCCATGTGATTAATATTGGCCAGTGTAGCGTGGTCATCCTGAAAATGGGATCCATGCATCTATAATCCCTTCTCAAGATTTCTACCTTTTGCCCGAATGGATTTTCTGAAGCCTTTTAGACCAGCGGGGCGTCATCGATCTCAGTAAATGTTCAGCCTGCGAGGCCCTTTGAGACTCTTTTGCAAATAAGGGATATATAGTTAAACTTGACTGCGCTAAAGGTGGTGGAAATTCTCAGTGAGCATAGGTGGGTTATCCTGAATCCTTGTGGTACTAAAATTTCCCAGAGAAATTGAGAAATAGAAGTCATTTAGGCCTGTCTATCAGTGACATTTATAGTACAGTGGAAACCAGGTTCATGAATGGATCGGTTCATGAATAATTTGATTTATATATTTTTTTTAATGTTGCCTCAGTTCAGGAGGAGTCAAGCCTTCCGCACAGAATGCTCACTTCTGCATTTTTTTCATGCCCCGTTTGCTCCGAGAATCATATTTCACAACCAGATATGTATGGGTTTTTTTTTTCCACGCAAAATTAGTCCTGAGCGTGCCTTCCAAGAAATTGAAAAGTGTGTTGATATTAATGGCAAAAGCTGATTTGGTGTTCAAATATTTCAGTTCATGAACAAAATGACCATGCAAAAGAAAAATGTTTACTGTCTGATATTATAGGGGACCTATTATGGAAAGTTCGTTTTTTTACTTTTAAAATTTGCCAGGGGTGGTTTAGTTTTAGCCTGGATTGATGTGACCATGACACCTGTCTAACCACACATGCGCATTGTTTCGCCATTTCAAGGGCAAACTATGGTGGCCTCAAAGGGTCAAGGAGCGTTTTGGCAAAGTCCTCTTTCGTAAGCTTGAGCTTATTAAAACTGAATCACCAAAACTGATCGTGAATGGCATGGCGAGTAGTTGTTGTGATATCCTGCATAATTTGTACGGAGCGCTAGTGGTCCTCGGCCAAGGGGAGGGAAATCCTGTACTCTACTTGTCTAGTCCCCCTGCGGGCGGGGTCCTCAAAGATCTTTTGATAGCGATACCAAACACAGAGGTCAGCGGCAACATGTCGAATTGTCACAATACACCATCGAGGCACTGACATTTTAATCACCATATATTAAGTTTTATAAGGGCAGCACAGGGTTGTCATTATCATGCCTGCATCTCAGTCGCGGGGTTCTGAGCTTGAATCTCTAATCGGGCCACATACTGTAGATCAGGTCCAGCTTATCCCGATCTGTACGCCGTCCTTACAAAAATAGCTTCAAGATGTTTTAATATCAGCCTTCAAATGACAAAAACCCAAATGTGGCACACGATAAAATACTTTTTCATCACAATGTCAGTATTAGAGAAGATAATGAGTGGAGAAATAAAGGGTCAGTTCTGTTCCTGAAGAATCAGATGGAAAATGTACTTGTACACGGACGGACTGCACACACTTGTGACCGTCACCTTCTGATGAAACATAATAATATTAATCTCCTTTTGCCTTGTCCCGTTAGGGGTTGCCACAGCGTGTCATCTCAGATGAACGCATATATTTGTTTGGCACAGTTTTTACGCCGGATGCCCTTCCTGATGCAACCCCTCTGCATTTTACTCGGGGAGAGAAGCTTACAGAACCTGGTACTCCCAGGAGGTCTCCCATCCAAGTACTAACCAGGGCCAAACCCGCTTAGCTTCTGAGATCTGACGGGATCGGGCATCCTCAGGGTAGCGTGGCCGTAAGCGAACATAATAATATTAATAATGGCTGGAAATCAAAAAATAAGGAACACCTCTAAGATGCAGTCCAGTTCTACATCACTACAAACTACAAAAAATATTGTTAAATTAATAAAATGTTAACCAAAAGTGAGCCCACTATATTTTTAGTGGGGTAACATGTAAATGAATAAAATAAAAACAGTGTTTGTGAATTGGGTGTAACTTCTTTGAAGTTGACTAATTGCTAATAACGTGTTTTTGGGATCTTGTCTTTTAACTCGTACGTTTGGTAATGCTGCCAGAATATAACGCTTTGTGAGGCGACAAAATGTCTTGCCAATGAAGTGACGGAGTTTCCACACATCTGAGAACATGAAAATTAAACGGTAGTGGATGAGCCAGTTCGCCATGCTGTTGTGATTGCTACTAGTCTTAAAAGATTCATATGAGTGGGAGAACGTTGCTGGTTGAGAGGAAAGAGGGCAGCGGTATGAAGTAAATCCCCACCTTTGTACCTGAATCTCATGTCCGATAATGCCGTCCGCAAAAGCACTTTCACAAGAAATGTATTCATTGTTGTTTGATACCAAGCACACCACCATCGTGATCAGTGTGTGCGGCCATATGAATGGTACAAGTGTGTGGAAATATTGAGCCAGAAACGAACCACTGAAATATGTCTTCATCTGAAACTGCTCTGTGGCAAAAAAAAAAGAAAAAGACAAAGAAAAAAAAGGTTAAGGACCACTATACAACTATTGTCACTACAAATACAAAAACAATACTAAGTCGTTCAACCCCAAGGATCAAATACTGGAGGAAGTGTTATATAGCAGGGGTGACTCAGATAGCAACTGGTATTTAATATATTCCAGTAACTAAACAATATTTATGGTGGAGGGGGGGTTACTGGGAAATAACCCTATTATATTTTATTCATATGGAAACCAATTTAGGGATTTCCTTTAAATGCACGCCACCTGGACAGAGTATTAAAAATTTGAATTCCACTGGAGGAAAAATACACAGAATTAATTTTCTACATGAGGCAGCAATAAGAGAGCTGATAGGTTTCATTTGTTGTCTTTTTGATTCAAAACTGACAAAAGTAATTTTCTTCAAGAGGCTTGAGATGGACACGGCCTGGCAGATAAATCAGCAATTTATTCGCAAGGAGGGGGTGATTTTTTCTTTTTAAAGAAGGACAACAATAAGTCCTCCTCCGCTCCATTGAAAGAAAGACAATCCCATCACCCCCTGCAAGTATTGAAGACAACATCGAGGGACAAACAAGACCTTATGGGCTTTACGATGACGGGGAAACAGGGTGGGGAGGGCTTGGGGGTGCTTAAGACCTATGCGAATACTATCACTGCATCACCAGTGGGAGGGAGGGATTGAAGTGAAAGATCAGACGGAAAGGGGGAGATGAGAAGCAGACGCAGCCATTGAGAGGATGAGTCAGGCTCAGACATAAAAAACAGGTATAGCATGTGGTGCGTGGTGGGGGCGGGGGCGAGGGGTGGGGGGGGGGCAGCGGCGACGTGAGGAGAGACCCAGATCATTCAAGAGCGTGTGCGCGGCTAGACGGCCTGTTTCTAATGCCATTGTGTGTGCCATTGTTTGCGTGTCCTGCGCAGACACGTACGGGCATGTATCTACTGTGGGGATGAAGAAGAAGAAGAAAGGGGGGAGTGGGAGGGGGCAGTGAGGAAGGAGAGACATGATATAAATAATAGCAAGGGGACTTTAATATGTATGAGGCATCCGGGCAGTGGTCCACAACACACTTGCAGTCCTCATTGACTGATGGGAGAGGAGAGAGAGAAAGAGGGGGTGGGGATGGGCTGCATACTTACCATTCCCAGATCAATTCTCCTCTCCTCCCTCGTCCGAGCATCCTTCCTCTCTCCTTTTTTCCCCATTTATCCCCCCCCCCACCTCCGCCCTTCATTCCTGTCCCTCCCGCTTCCAATCTCCTTGATTTCATCCATCCTCTCACCCTCCGCTGCTTCCCATCACGCATTCGGCCCGCGTGGCCTCATTGCAGGCCGGGAGACCCCGGCGAGAGGAGCAATGATAGGAGTGGGCGTCCGGGGAGCCGGAGGCGGAGGCGTGGTGGGTTGGGGGGTTGGGGGGTTGGGCTCGGCCGTGCCCTTGGTCAAGGTGTGTGACCCGGGCTAAGCCGGTTAACCATCCACCCTCCTGTCAGGGGAGGGACCCGGGGGCAGAGGGGTCAGACATCAGGGACGGGGGGCAACATGCCCTCTAAAACAAACCACCAGTTACACACTTGCGCTCGTTTGTTTGCCCGTCCTTCCTCTCTACCCCGTGTGTGTGTGTGTGTATGCGCCTGGACTTGCCAACAAAGTGTGTGTGTGTGTGTGTTCTCTTCCCGCCTCACCTTTTCCCTCTCTGTCTTTTCTCCATAAAGCCTCTCCTATATCCTCTCTCCTATCATAAAGCCTCCCCTCACCCGCTCATATTCGGGGAGGGAGGGGAGGGTGGGGGGCAAACGCGACATTGTATGCTCAAGGTTTGGGGCGTAATCTGCGATCATAAATAATTTCATTAGAATGCTGATGGCTTAGGTCCTGTTTGAGGAGATGTGATGGGTTAGGCCATCTGCTCAGCTGATAAGAACAGCTCTGTTTTATTAGCATCGCCACCAAAGCCCGGCTGTCTTGTTTACCTCGGCAATCCCAGGGCGAATTTTCTTCCAAGCGCACATTTAAACTCTGTTTACACACTCGTAGTCATTCGCTCATCTTCCGGCGGTGTCTCTCTGTTCATTTTCCTCGTTTCTCCGCTCATCTCGTTCTTCTAACCGCTGCTTTTTTTCTCTCTTGGTTTTGTTTTTTCCTCATGCATTTTTATCGTGGACACGTGTGTCATATATATGTGGGGGTCACGGCTGAGCTTCAAGGTCTGCTCCTTTATCCTCTAATCCTTCCTCTCTTTCTGAAGGGACTGTGATTTGATGTTAAGTTGCATTTAAAGGGCATAGCTGCACTAGCCGTGTCTTTGGATGGATTTACACTCCAGGTCCAAGTGCCCAATTCGGATTTAATGCCTACCCCCCCCCTTTTTTTTTTTTAACTACATCTATTTTCACCCGAGTCACAAATGTCCAATCGCACCGTGTTTACATTCACAGAATACATAAATAGAAGCAATTGTGAAAATGTTGGACCGTTTGGATGTGTTATTTTAAATGTTGTAATGAAATTTTGTCCTACCCCCCGTTTATCTTACTGTTATCAATTCAGATTTTTCTTAGGATGTATGAGATTTGTTTTTTCTTTCCATACAAGTATGTAAATATGGATTATTGATAACATTATTGTATACAAGTATACAGAGGCCTGGATAAAGTATGACAATATATGACAAATGACTATATGACAAAACATTATTATATTATTGTTATACAAGTCAAAACTATATCTCGAGGGATACAACTAGATAAGTTCTTATATCTACTCCTTATTGAACATGTGCAAAGGATGAAAAGTATCACCTTTGAGGCCTTTCTTCCTCAAGTAATCACTCATTCACATGTGCAAGCGTTCCATTGTTTTAAAAATATACAGAGGTTACATTATTTTCAACGCTACACACACACAAAAGAAAAGAAGATGGGTGAGGTCTGTGCGTTTTGCTGGTCAACTAATTTCTCCTTATGTTAAAAATGTTAGTTAAAGAATGAATGCACAGTTAGTGGCTTTATGAAGACTTCAATTTACATTTCAGTTGCTTCCTATTGAAAAATGATTTGAAATGCAATCAAATTGGAGTTTGACCGGCTCCAGTGGCGTTTCCACCATATTGAATAACCTCTGTGAATTGGGAATAAACTAAATGATCAAAGATTTAAAACATAATATCATTTTATTGTCAAAAGTGATCCAGCGAAAGATGAGACGTGATGATGCGACTATTAGTTGTCCTGCACCAGCTCGCTCTTCGAAAAGAAATGTTCAAGCTCAGTGGGGCTTTACTGTTGAAATAAATTCAAATACAGAAAAAAAAAAAAATCAAAATGTGCCTTGGTGGAGGTCTGTAATAGAGAAATGATCTCAAATCCCTTAAATTCAAGCCTTTGCGATGGAATCAGGTACAAGACAGCAAATATCCTTACACAGCTAAGCAAAATTGGCCCACAACATCACGCGGACATGATTATCACGGACAAATGTGAGCCCACGACGGTGACCAACGATCTTTCGGCCCGGACACGGCTTGCGTTTACTGTGCTGAGATTGAGAGAAATCATCTTATTTAACATGGCTGCCCGCAGACCTTCAACCACAGCCAATTTTCACAATTAAAATCAAATTTACATCCATTACTGTCGCGCTTAGCTCATTTCATCCTTTTTTCCCCCTTCTCCCTGCGTAGCGCATTGTCTCCTTCTCACTTTGAAACATTCCTCCTCTCTTATCACGGCTCTCCACCTTCCTCCACCCCCGTTCTCTCTCTCTTCCTTCGCCAACTGTCTCTATCTATCATGCCATCCCCCTTGGTGTTCTCCCCCCCCCCCTACAATCAATGTGGCTTTTAAGATGCCTATCGATTTGTTCCCCTAGACAGGCCCAGCGTGCCGGGGCGACACTTTGATTGCTGGGCCAGTAATTACTGTTATTATTTATGCATCTGGGCAAAATGGCAGGACTTAACATTCACAGTACAAGAGGCCACAGGCAATCAACAGAGGTGAGCACCTGGAGAGCGTTCCGGAAAGGAAAGAAGGGCGTGTGCGAGGCGAGCTGTAAAACACGCACACACACCGCATATACTGTCCAGTGCTGAACACATTTTGTAGACCGCGACCTAATGGAGGAATCATACCATGGCTGCCTTGAATTAACAAATCTGTAATGCACAATATAGTACACTACAAGTTCAAAGGTCTTCAAATAATATTCATGTAAAACACTTTGCTATTTCTTCTTCTTTCTGTTCTTTACTAATCAGTAGTACAATAAATCATTATTTTAAAAAAAGCAATTTGTGACCAAAAAATGAAAAACAAAGAAGCCTTTTGTAAAAAGAAACACATCAAGCACACCAAGTCACTGTGACACTAACGTTGGCATTTCTTTGACCTCGAGACACCTCAAACAAATAAAAATAAAAATAAAAAAAACTGAGAAAGGGCTTCTGATAGAGAAATTACCACATGGCTCAAGTTAAGGAAGAAAATGGAATTGTTGCAGATTCATTGAAAAAGAAAACTGAAATATCACACAGTCATAAGTGTTAACACCCTTGCTCATTATTTAGTAGACCAACCCTATTGAGCCGATACAGCCTTTTGGGGAATGATGCAAGAAGTTTTCAAACCTGGATTTGGGGATTCTCTGTCATTCCTCTTTGCAGATCCTCTCCAATTGTGCCAGGTTGGATGGTGAATGTTGGTGCACAACAGCTTTCAGGTCTCTCCAGAGATGCTAGCTAGCTGGGCCATTCAAGAACAGTACCTGAATAGTTCTGAAGCCACTCTTTGGTTATTTTAGCTGTGTGTTTGGGGTCATTGTCTTTTTGGAAGGATAACAGTGGAGAAGGTTTTCATCCACGATCTCCCTGTACTTGGCTTCATCTTCAATTGTAACCAGTCATCCTGTCCCTGCAGCTGATAAACACCCCCACAGGATGATGCCGTGGCCACCATCATGCTTCACTGTTGGGACTGTATTGGGAAGGTGATGAGCTGTGCCTGGTTTTCACCCACACATTCTGCTTACAATTAAGGCCAGAAAGTTCCATCTTGCTCTCATCAGATTAATGAATCTTATTTCTCACCATCTTGGATTTATTTTTATTTTTTCTAAGCAAAGTCCATGCGGGCATTCATGTGTCTTGCACTGGAGAGAGGCTTCAGTCATTCCAGTCTGCCATAAAGCCCCAAATAGTGGAGGGCTGAAGTGATGGTTAACTTTCTCAAACTTTCCCCCATCTCACGACTGCATTTGTAGAGCTCACCCATAGTAATCTTTGGGATCTTCTTTACCTTTCTCACTAAGCCTCTTCTTCCCCATTTGCTCAGTTTTCCAGCTCTTAGAAGGGTTATGGTTGTCCCAAGGGTCTTCCATTGAAGGATTATGGAAGCCACTGTGATTTTTAGGAACCTCAAGTGCTGCAGATTTGTTAGTTTTTTTGTAACCTTGGCCAGATCGATGCCTTGCCACAATTGTCTCTGAGCTCTTCAGGCAGTTCCTTTGACCTCCTGACCTGCACTGTGAGGTTTATGATCTTATATAGACAGGTGTGTGGCTTAATCAAGTCCAGTCAGTATAATCAAACACAGCTGGACTCTAATGACCGTGTAGAACCATCTCAAGGATGACAGGAATAAAAGGATAGCACCCAAGTTAAATCTGTGTCACAGCAAAGGGTCTGAATACTTATCGCTGTGTGATATTGCAGCAGTTTTTATGTTTTAATAAATCTGCAAAAATGTCAACAATTGTGTGTGTACATTCATGAGGAAAAAATGAACTTAAATGATTTTAGCAAATGGCTACACTACAACAGAGGGAAAAATTTCAGGCGGTCTGAATACTTTCTCTACCCACTCTTGGTTAAGTAGTTTAACACTTCTACATGTAAATAAATTGAGATACACCCTGGAATTCTGAACGTTTGTCTCATTTTCATATTTTGATTGGACACCCAAATGTGTTCAATGTCTAACAAAAACAAAGGATATATATTTATACAAATGTATATAAACACACACACTTATATGCCATATGTACATGGTAGGTATATGCCAGGTGTCAGATCTATAATGTTAGTCTAATAATCTAGTCTAGTCCAGGTGTTAGTCTAATAAATAACTCGATAAATAACTGGATGAGCAGAAATTTTCTTCAACTAAATCACAACAAAACTGAAACAATTGTTTTCGGCAATAAAGAAAAGAAAATTGCTGTTAGTAAACACCTTGAGTCTCTATCTTTAAAAACCAAAGACCAAGTCCGAAACCTTGGTCTTCTGATTGATTCTGACCTGACTTTCAACAATTATATCAAATCAATCAATCACAAAAACTGCCTTCTACCATCTGAAAAACATATCTAGAGTCAAATCTTGTATGTGTCAAGCAGACCAGGAGAAGCTCATCCATGCTTTTATCTCAAGTAGACTTGACTACTGTAATGGTCTTCTGACTGGACTCCCCAAAAAGAGTATTTAACAGCTGCAGCTCATTCAGAATGCTGCAGCTTGCGTTCTGACCAAAACAAAGCGGTCAGAGCATATAACGCCAATCCTAAAGTCCTTGCACTGGCTTCCAATCAGCTTTAGAATAGATTTTAAAGTTTTGCTACTGGTCTATAAATCACAAAATAATTTCGGTCCTGAATACATGAAAGAAATGCTTACGGAATACAAACCCAGAAGAGCTCTGAGATCGACCTACTCTGGTCAAATAGTGGAGCGCAGAGTTCAAAGCAAACATGGTGAAGTAGCATTTAGATATTATGCTGCACAAAAATGGAATAAGTTGCCAAAAGAGGTGAGGTCAGCCCCAAGTGTGAATATTTTTAAATCCATCTTGAAAACTCTTCTTTTTTCTGATGCTTTTTACAATATATAACCACTTTTTGATCATATTACTTTCACTGCAAGCAGTTTTAATTGTTTTTTTTTTCTCAATATTTTCTTTGTCATTTTTATTTTTTATCCCATTTTAAATCTTTTATCTCTTTGTTTTCAAATGCCTTTAATCATGTAAAGCACATTGTGTATGAAATGCGCTATACAAATACATTTGCTTTGCTTAATAATGTAAATTTTATTTAACTTAGTTTTGCACTAGAGTGCTACTTGTCGACTGTCGAAATGACTTATATCAGTTTCTTTGGTTTCTTATGGAAGAAATTGAGGTTTCGCATGACTTGAATGATACATGAAATTCAAAGAAGGAATAGTTATTTGCACGTGTGTACCTGTTGAGTTTGCATTACCTGCGAAAGTCCCAGGTAGATAGAAACTGTCTCTGAGATGTAAAGAAAGCGTCCCTCCTGGCTGACCACGAACACGAAGCCGTCCAAAGACTGTGGATACACACGCACAAGCAAAGAAGACATACAAATTAGAGCAATTAGTGTGTATCGAACAAGCTACAATGGGCGAACAAACAACCCGTGACCCTGCAGCCCTTTTTTTAATACAAAAGTACACGCACACACACGGGCAAACACACACACAATCAAATGTGCATGTATACAAGCACAAACACAGTACTTAAATAATATATACAGTATATGCAATGGCGCAGTCATGCAAAAAGATACATATTCCCAACAACCAGTAAAAAACAAACAAAAAAAAAACCATGCGCATTTACACACATGCATGCTCACATACACACACTGACAGACAAGGACAAGACTCAGAGCAGTATAGTGCAGAGACTAGAGTAGCTTCAATCAGATGTAATGAACTCGCAAAGCAGTACACTATAGTCACACACACACACACACACACACCACACACACACACACACACACACAACACACACACACACACACACACACACACACTCACTCACTCACAGAGACATGCACACGCACACACACACACACACACACACACACACACGCAAACAGGCGTATACATATGCAGACAGCAACAGAGACACAGATAAAACCAGAGTCATTACAGTCTGCAGTGAGTCTAATGAGAAGTGAAAGGTATACAACCAGCCCATTAGAGAGGACTGCTTCACAGAAAAATATTAATCGTCACAACAAGCTTCTCCACACACACACTCTCACACACACGCACACACACAGAGCAGGGCCACTTCGCTGTAAAGAATGATTGCTATTTTGGCGGGCCCGGTGCTTAAAGTGGCAGCGGTAATTTATGCAAGTGACACATCCAGTATGCAAATGCGTGGCCGTGTGGGGTGCGGGGAGTCGTGTGTCGTGGCGAGGAGAAAACCAGCCGCCTGAATGTCGGAGAACTAAAGTGCAATTATCAGGCTATTACGGCCGGAGGACGGCTCGGGAGGAAAGAATCATACAGTTTTTTTTCTCTCCTCTTCCGCAGCGTTAATTTGATTCCTATCAACGCCGCTCCCTAAGTCTCCCATCCCTCTTTAAAATGCCAAAGAAGAGCGGACGTGTGCTTCTCTTTTATTTTTTTTTCCCCGCAAACTGTCTCACTTCTAAATTCCCAACCTCCTTCCACCTGCTCCCACACCTACCTTATTCCATTCCTCCCTTAATCCTTGTACTTCCCCCTTATCCCTCTCTGCTCAACTCACTCTTCTGACTGGCGTCGTTCCCTCAGCATCCTCGTAATCTGCGGCGTTACATTCCTCAGAGTGTCTACATGCTGCACTTCTCCCCCCCCCCCCCCCCCCCCAACCCACTCCCCTTCCTGCAGCCTTCTTGCTCCACGCTCCCCAGCCTACAATTCACCTGTGTAAAAAGTACACCGGTCAGCTAAAGACGCTGTCTGAGCATCTGAAGTTCATGGCTTAGTCTGACCGTTACTGTCTTGCAAAGCTTGCTGGCAAGGTGTGTTGTTTGGTTTACAGCAGGGCGCTAGCAAAATAAAACCCCCTCTTTTCTTTAATCTGACCGACCAAGGATTTACATTACTTGAGTCCTTGTAGTATCGCAGAGATACGGCCTATTCTATTCATGAGTGATGCAGAGACCACAGTTCATACACTGTACATATGTTTCATCTCGGCTCAACTACTGCGTTGCTTTCTGGTCTTTCCATATAATTAACAGGTAAGACGTATTGAAAAGAGACTTTCCACCAATCTGATTGGCTCAATCAAATTGTCACGTCATGTCATTATCCAAGCCGTTTATCCTCACAAGGGTTGCGGGAAAGCTGGAGCCTATCCCAGCTAGCTTCAGGCGAAAGGCGGACTACACCTTGAACTGGTCAGCAGTCAGTCGCAGGGCAGATATGAACACCATCACTGAGCGGGAATCGATACCACGCTGCTCGCACCACAGGCAGGCGTGTGTACCACTACACCACCAGTGACTCCCGCTCAATCAAATTATCTATGATATTTTTAATTTTATGCAAGTTTTATGATCCGATGTAATGTCTTCATTTTCAGATGTGATCACAGACTTCATTGATCAGATCAGCGAAGCGATCATTACAGCCAAAATGATATTTAATTTTGCGACATTCTGCACCATTGCCAATGTTTCAATCCGAAAGCTAGTTCTGTTCTCTATGCCCATGGGCAGTAGTTGTAATCCGCGTCAGCCGTGATTTACCGTAATTTCCAGCCTATAAAACACAACTATTTTCACACGCTTTCAACCCTGCGGCAACTCTGGTGATGCGGCTAATTTGTGCATTTCTAATGGCCGCAAGGGGGCACTTGAGCGGAAAAGGTAAGGGTGAGACCGGTGGAATATATGTGCCGAGGAAGTGACTTTTACCGGAATGGCCCTATTAGCGCTGCGCTAGTGTGTTACTGCGGTGTCTCAGTGATTTTTACCAGTATGTTATTTTTTTAACCGGCCCTGTTAGCACGACGGTGCTAGCATTAGCATTAGCACGGGGGCGTTTGCGTTAAACTCTCTGTGTACTGTCTTTCTTTGTAAATATCTCGTGTTTCAATGCGGGTTTCAATGTGGGCTCTTGCGGGTTTTACACAGCTGTGGCGTTTGTATGTACCAATCGGTATTTCCTTTACAAAAGTACTGGGTTAGGCTTATAACCAGGTGCGTTCTGTAGGCCAGGTAAACATATGGCTAACAGTACCATGACTAACTTGTGTTAGCAACGGAGCCTCCAAGGTCAATACTAAAGAGGAATGCGATGCAACACCTCAGAGAAGAGACTTTGCACTTTTCACGGCAGCGCAACAGCGATACACGAGCATCTAAAAAAGAAGCACATGGCCGATTTCAAATAATTGCCCAGCCCTGAGCTGCAGGAAGGAAAACATCATTTATCCATCCTGTGAAGTTGCAAAGAAGGCAGTGAGGAAGATGTGAGTGAGTGTGCTGGCAGTTACCTGCAGGAGATGCGCCCCCAGGTGCTGTTCGAAGATGTCAGTGGCCAGCGAATGTGAGGACCGTCTCACTGCAAAGAGACAGACAGGAACACACGTGAGGAAGACATGAGAGCAAACTGAAATTCAAGCAGACAAGACTCCGGAATCCTGCTCAGTAGCACCCCAGAGATCACAACGCCTTGTCTACTGAGAGTTTTTCAATGACACGTAACTCCCCATTAATTAATGATATGAAATTAATAGAAAATTAAATCTGATGACATGGTTGAATGGACCCTCACGCACCCACCATATCATATTGGGAGGTATGTCAAACAAAGGACACCATGAGAGTATAGAGAGGATCGCTTTACAATGAAATGGGCCGTAGTTGTTCGCTAACCCACATTATCGCAGACATAGTAGAATAGCTAGAATTGAAAAAAGATCTGAGGCCCTGCCATTCATTATCTGAGCTGCTTATCCTCACAAGGGTTGCGGGAATGCTGGAGCTCATCCCGGCGGTTACTGGGGAGGAGGCGGGGTACACCCTGAACTGGTTGCCAGCCAACTGCAGTGCACACGGAAACAGACAGAAGTCGCACTCACAATCACACCTACGGTAATTTCGATTGTCCAATTAATGCATGCATATTTTTGGGAATATGGGAGGAAACTGGCGTGCCCAGAGAAAACCCACACAAGCATGCAATCCCCACTAAGAGGGGGCTGGGATTTGAACCCCAGCTTTCAGAGCTGTGAGGCAGACGTTTGAACCGGTTTTGCCACCCACTCTTAGGCCATAAAATTAAAAACATCTGAACGAAAAAAACATTTATAGTAGTAAAAACAATTTCTGTGGTGCATGATGGATCACTCCCTGAAAGGAGTTTGCTCACTGTAAGTTCTGGGAAATTTGTGGGGCTCCTCTTTGCTCCACTCCTTCCTTTTTAGTTGTCATTCATTAATATTTTGCTACAATTTTTCTTCCTTGTTAGTAGTGTTTTATGTTTATGTTCAGCCTTTTAATTTATGCCATCTATATTATTACTCTACCGATTTCGCACTCTACTGTCACCTTCACCTGCCATATTAGTTTTATTTGTATTATGCTGGTTTATAGAGTTTTTCCTCCAATGCTCTGTGAATGCTTTGGGCTCCCATCAGTAGCAAATGGTAACAGGGAAATTGGATTTGGGGCCTAATTAAAAAAACAACAATAACCCCCCCCCCCCAAAAAAAAACTTGCACCGTACATACAGGATTTAAACAATTTTGGAAGTCGTATTGATAAAAACAACTCAATTGTATTTTTTATTTTCAACCTGATAAACTCCTTGCAGGGAATGCGTTTTAAACAACAACACTGTTGAAAACCATCTATTATGAGTGGAAGTACAACTTTATTAATTAAATATTATATTTTTTTGGAGTCACTTTTGAACATTTTTGGAAACGAAAAATCACAACAAATTGAACAAACAAGACTCCAGTTACCTTGAGTGGATTTTTACCCCCTCTCCACACACACGTAACTTTTAGCTAGTTAGTATTTTCCTCATTGATATAGTGACAACGATTTTTAAAAAATGAAAAGTAAAATGAATGGTTCTCTCTTTTGGGTGAATATCAGTGTTGTGTGGCATCAAGTATCCCTGAAGATTCAGCACATTTTGGCATTGTAAATTAACATCAAATACCAGAGGAATAGAAAGCATTTTAAAAATCGAAATAGCTTTTCAAGGAATGATTGTGAGATAAGTTTGGTTTGTGCTCTTTGGAGGAAGAACAAAGCTTTTTTTTTTTTTTTTTTTTTTTTACATTAGCGAAGACAAAAGCGCAAAGTGGGAGCAGCTTGACATTGCGGCGCCTACTGAGTGTTTGATATTGTTTTAATATTAATGGAGGCTCCACACTTGCTCGGGAAAACCTTTTAGGTCTAATCTTCACATATGTACATATGTATTTCTGCATAGGTGTAAGAGTAAAAGTACTTTCCGACTACATTCAAGCAGATTTTTCAGGTATCTGTACTTGAGTAATTATTCTTCTCGCAATTTTTTTACTCATACTCCTATTTTAACACAATAGAGGCAAATTTCAAATCGTGGGCATCATCATGCGGCAAGTTCACATACGCCACAGTCACAGACTGTCATGATTCAGCATTATGGTAGCCCCACGTCAAATAGTTTGTTTACCGGAAAAGCTAAGCGTGACGGAAGTCCCGGCCGGCCACCATGGCTTGCTCTAAAATTCCGAAGGCTGACTCAGAAAAGAGAGTTTTTAAAAATGAATGGCTGAAATTGTACGTTTCTATTCTTCCAGAAGCCAGCTCAAAACTGCTCATCTGTGAGACCATTGCTTTATTAACACTTCCCAATGAAAGACATACCCTTCAACCCAACATATCCAATGAAGGCGGTGGCCAGAACTCTGAAGAGCAAACAAATGTTCCCTCCAGAAAAGCGTCGATTTAGTATCTCTGACGTAAAGGAATGTGTCGATGGAGCTGCCAAGCATCTGGGCTAACTACTCCAAGGTCAAATCTATTTTTTTTTTTTTTTTTACTAAAATGTAAAAAAAAATTACACAATAAACAATGCACGCAGGCCGGACTGAAGTACATAACGGGCTGATTCTGGTTCCCGGGCTGTAAATTTGACACCTCTGCTTTCGAAATAACAAAACAGAGTGTTTGGAAGAGCACAAGAGGAATGACGCCACTCAATCTTCCACACTTGCACGCACGCACACACTGTATCTGCTTCGCCACTCTTAATGCATCCCAAACACAAGCTATCAGAGCTGCTCGGTGCCAAAGTGGCGCTGTTTACCGAGGCAATTACAATACAAATAGAGTTGGAGGTGGTTAGGAAGGCAATTGAGGTGGGCGGGTGGGGGTGTGGGGGTGTTCCACATCGAGGGGCAGGGTTGAGGAATGTGGGGGGCTTGCAGCTTGAAGATAGGTATGAGAAATGCAGCTCGACTAAGGTGAGGGAAAATGAGAAAACACTAAGCAAGGTTGGTGGTGATCACTTTCTTCTAAGCCGGCATAGGGCACGAGGGGCCCTCAGTGACGTGCAAGATTAATTCACCAATCAGCCGTATTTACTGTTTTATGTTGGCGGGGGAGGGGTGCACTAAGGGAGTGGGTAGGGGGTTGCAAACTACACCTGCAAGTGTGTGAAGCGCGTATGTGGGAAACTAATCTCTCTCCAACAGGGCTGCTTTTGAACAGTCTTCCCTATCTGAACGTGGGTAGTTGTGTATACCGGCGTAATGCACGTGAGTATTTGAGTGTGTGGATGATTTTAGGAATTATCAGATGTGCGTGTGTGTGTGTTTGACTGCAAGGTTGAACAAAATCAATACACGTTATGACAGGAAAATGAAAGCGCCGCTCTGGGTTACAACTGAACTCAGGGGGGTGGCGGAACACACACACACGCACGCACACACATATTTATGTATTGGCCAGCTGCCTGCTTGTGATGTGAGTTCAGTGAATGGAAGAGGGAGGCATTCCATTAGAGTTATAGACGCACGCACACACACACACACACCTCAGGAATACACACGGCAATGATTTCTCATGCACAGAACACACAGCAGCCTGACTAAAACACACACACACACACCACACACACACACACACACACACACACACACACACACACACACACACACATAAATACAGAGTTGCCGGACAAAGACACAGTGGCATTGTGAGATTGGGGTGCCCCCTGTGTGAATATAAATAAGGCAAGTCCATTCAGGGAAGTGAAAGGGGTCTGGTGCTGGGACCCTTCAGCCTAGCCAGTCAGTGCCTGGAAAGGAGGAGTGTGGGGGGCTTGCAGTCAGTCTGGGGGGAGTGGGGGTCTGCCATCATATCACGGCATCCTAAAAAGTCAGACATGCAGCATGTGTACGTATGTGTGTGTGTGTGTGTGTCATGCGTCAGATCCCAGGAGGAGTGAAGGTGATGGCGGGTGATCAGGAGTGCTGACTAGTGTCAACATGGCGGAGGAAACGCTTGATGTGACATGAGGCTAGGGGGGGTTAGTGGCAGTGGGGTGGACTTCAGCGGATGTGGTGGGGGCCTGATGGATGAGTTTAAACTCACACTCACAAATACACAGAGGGCCATTTATTAAAGACTGCCGGGATACAATAGGGCGGCCAGGAAACCAAAACACTGGACGAGCTGTGAGGGTGTGTGTGTGTGTGTTTGTGTGCGTGTGTGTGCGTGCGCACGTTTCCACAATCACGTGCACATTGTGAAGAGAGGGTCCCACAGCAGTGTCGGTATCTAACTCGGAACAGAGCTCCCTTGTGTGTGGACTCCTACTTTACGTGTGGGTAGATGATTCAATTAGTTTAATGATGACTACAAGATAAACAATTTCAACATCAGTCGACCAGTGTCTCGTCATTTAAACCGGAATATGGATGAGCTGCAAAATGTAGACCTTCATAAATAGCCACCTTCTCCAAGCTTGAATGATGTTATGATGTAATTAGTCAGAAAATGAAACATGTCTTAAAACCTCTCAATAAGGACAAAAGGGGATGAGTCGAATCCTCAATCCAGGCAGAAACTGAATACAGCGGTACCCTGAGATATGAGTGACCGGACTTTGGAGTTTTTCGTGATATTAATTTTTTTTTTGCTTGGACTCGTGAGGGCTGACTTGAGATCAGCGTACAACTCAACGCAACTCACAATAAACAGTACTTTGGCACACAATAAACAATTCTTCATAAGAGCCATTAATATATTTAATGGCACTCCCACTTGAAGTTGACTCTTGAACTAACCATCAAAGAATTAAAACGTGTATTTGAAACAACCCAAAAATCGTTTTAAAATCCTTCAGGCAATGGAGCTTTGAATACAAACAGTGGATCAACTCATGTCGACAGATAATGTCAACATTTTTACAGGCATTTATTTTTTATCCTCTGCGAAATAAAAAATAAACAACTAACATTACAGCTTATTGAGCCACAGACAATACTGACAATGTGAATACAGTGGAAGCTCGATTTAGCGGACCAGGTTACAACTAAATATTTGTCCGTTAAATAAACGCTCCAATGTACAGACAAACAAAGACGAGCCACTCTTTTCTCCATTTGTCTGCACAGTATGATAATTGAAGACCAAAAATTGCAAGTGTGAATATGAGTGCGAATGGTTGTTTGTTTACATGTGCCCACCCTGAACTGGTTGGGTGTACCCTGCATCTTGCTCAGAGTCAGATGGGATAAGCTCGAGCAACAACGTCACCCTATAGAACTTGTGCACGTGACGTCACAGTTTGCACGCCGCCATATTGCCGGTTAAACCGCTGCTCTGCAGTGCGGGAGCCGTTGAACCGGAGCAGATTTTTCAAATTGCCCGAGACCTGTTGTTCTGTTGGTTGTCACAATAAATGACACAGATCTTCAAAGATATCATTCTATAGAATACCAGTTGAAAAGACCAGAAAAGATCGACAAGCGGAAGCGAATTAACAGTCCACTTTCTTATCGGCAAAAACATGGACTTGGGCATTAAATATGGGTCCTCTATGCCAAGTGTCTCAAATTTTTCCACGTACCTTCGTTTATTATCACCTTATAAATGTTTAAAGGTATCGGACAAAACTCTGGGTATCGTGCCGTAAGACATTTTCGTTTCGTCGCAACGGAATTAACTTGCAACAATGCTTTGTTTGACTGGTGTGACAGTCTGAGCACTCCCGGTGCTGCAAAGTCTTTTTGTGAGTAATGCGCAAGCGCGAACATTGTGTAAACTTCCAGCCATTCTGAAACATCCCCATCCAGGCTTCAACATGTGCCATTTAACAACTTGTCGCCGAGTGTTCATGTTCGCCATGGACGTCTCAAAAGATGAATACAGCGAACGTAGATATATGTGTATATCTTTTTTTTTTCATCAAGTTTCGTTTTAAAATAAGGTTAGTGTTAGGTTATAACGTATGTTAGCTCCCTCTATGTAGAAGAAGGGGAACTATGAGACCGGGACAATTCTCAGTAAGTGTCTGCTACGTACCCAGAGTCCCCCTGTTAATAACGCATCCGCATTCATCGTAAGGAGACTTTTCAGTACGGGGGAGCGCTCAGACCGTCACACCGGCAATATGTCGACGTAAACAAAACTCACATGATTTTATAACGCAGGCGCACGAGCTCTATAAGCAGTACAGCAAGTGGATGGACGGATGGAGGTAATGTATTTTACTGCACTCCGGTAGCCATGGCAGGCACATTAGAAGGAGCAGAAGAATTCATTTTAAAATTATGATGCCAAACCTGTTTAACTCTTTTGTAATGTATATTAAGCTATGATTTTATAAAGTACAATATTACAGTGCTAATGTCCTTAATGAAAACACATTAGAATATTTTTGTGGGGAAAGGCTGTAACAGATTAATGACATTTCCATTCATTTCTATAAGGAAAGATGATTTGAGTTACAATTATGGCCATGGAACAAATTAAACTTGTCAAACAAATTTTAAAAAATGGCACATATAAAAGAAACAACAGATGCATGCTTTTGGAATCCAGGAAGACTGAAGAAAACCCTTACAAGTGCAGGGTGAACAAGGAAAACTGAGAATCAAACCCAGAACTTCTTGATGTTGAGGCAAACATGCAAAAAAATTTTTTTTGTAATTAATTATTATTAAATTGTGTGAACCAGGCACGAGCCTGATAAAATTCTAACAGACAAGCAAAATATTGTGCTCTATTAATTCTTAATTTTTGTTAATGAATGTACAGCATTTTTTTAAATACCGGTTGAGTAAAACAACTATTTTAATCAATGATTTTAGTTTTTTTCAGAATCACGTGCTGAGTCACTGATGGTGTATTTGTACACATGCCTGCCTCTGGCGCGGGCAGCGTGGGATGGATTCCTGCTCAGAGATGGTGTTAATATCTGACTGGTGACCAGTTCAGGGTGTACTCCACCTTTTACCTGAAGCTAGCTGGGATAGGCTCCAGCTTTCCTGCAACCTTTGTGAGGATAAGCAACTTGGAAAATGGATGGATGGGTTACAGGAGGGGTCGGAAACCTATTCGACAGAGAGCCATAAATGCCAAATATTTTAAAATGTGATTTAAAAAGAGCTAAATACAGGTGTATTTATACAATTATGACGAACCAACACTTTTAGACTACAATAAAGTATCTGAATTCTTTTAAATAACATTATAATGACATTAATGCAACTTCTGGTGCTTCCTGGTTTTGCTAATGGCTTGATAGTCTGTTTCATACATCGTCAAATTAAGCTTCATGCGGGCGTTGTGACTTCCATCCGTTAATCGTGAACGTAATTCAGTTTGATTTTCCATCGTGCTGGTAGGATGGTGAACAGTTCTTGCCGACAAAGGCATGTCTTTTATTCGTTTGATTATCTTGTCTTCATGCGAAGTTGGCAAAATGTTGATTGGCAACATCGAGTACAAATGCTTTGGCTAACTCCCCATCTGTGAATTTAAACACACAGCAGAACCCTCCCTCGCCACAAAGGCCATCCATTCTTGTTTAAAACTTCGGTAGGCCTCATATTTTTTTTCTTTGAGCAACCTTTGTTTAAAGTGTTTCCATAATTAGTTGTTCCATGTACAGTATGTCTTCATGAGGGCTCCGCGAACCATATGCAACCACCAAAAGAGCCAGGTACGCCTCGCGAGCTGTAGGTTGCCGACCTCTGGGTTATAGCCTCTCAAAATGTCCACACCCTCTCCTTTATCAGCGCTCGTTTCCTGTCTTGTGGCAAGCCACTTCTTGAAAATCGCACTGTGTTTTTGTGGTTCAATCATAAAATAACAGTCGAGTATACTCTGTCTGGAGCATGAAAACCCAATACAAAGTGCCAGTTTCTCCATTAAGGCCAGCCAGCAGATGTACAATACTAAAACGCTTGGTGAGCGGAGAGGCCTCACCAACTGTAATTTTTTTCCTTGATGGTCGACTTCAGTCGGATTTGGCCACATCGCCGAGTGTACGGCGGGCCTGACACATTTCTGACAATTTTCATACAGTGTGTCACACTGCATGAACCAGAAAGTAGCCTGCTAACAAATGAACACAAATACAGTATTGGTGCTCAAGGATTTTTTTTCCCAAGTTCACTGTTTGACCTTGACAGACCTTGTGGTCTCAGATACTTTTATCGTTATATTAACAAAGAGGCTAGCCTTTCCTTCTTGGATAATTCAGCTACTATCTGTTATTTTGTTTGGTCAGTTTCCAAAATGTTCAGTGCTGCGCTCACATTTATCAGTACAGTTAAAACGCGATCGTTTACGGGAGAGCTCCGACTTAAATGTGGCGCGAGCGTCGACGTGTGAGCTCCTGTGATCATTGCCCGTCGCCCTCCATCACGCCGGTGTTTGAAAGGCCGGCTGGGAGTCTGCTGCGAGGCTTAATTTCATTGTGGGAATAAGAAACAGCAGGACAGGGCGCCGTCGCACACGTTAATTATGGTCTGACTCACAGGTCAATTCTCCGGGTCTTCCTGGTGCTCGGTGGGGAGAAAAGACAGAATTTTCATTTTAATGATTTTCATTATACGTCTGTCTAATACATAATTTAGTCCCGGTTAAGTTCATGACTAATGGCACACACACACACACACACACACACACACACACACACACACACACACACACACACACACACACACACACACCTGCGCATAGGCATGCACGATCTTCTGCTCCCCCCACAGGGTCAACCTTTTTAACCCGTTGCTATGGGAACCAGATAACTGTCACTGCAACTTCCTTGGTCCGCTGTCTTCTTATCTGCCATTATCTTCCAAGTTCAGTGCTCGCGCCCGTTTCAAAACACGAATCCCATCAGTTGCCAAGTTGTTTACTCGCATCCAATTGTGATGTTTCATCAGCTCGACGCACGCACAGATAAAGAAAGAGTGACCCTAATTGGCGCGTCCCCCTCCGGCACAATTATCTTCTCCCTCCATCCCTCCATCCCTGTCTCTGTGCCGTCATTCCCTCGCTCTTTTCGCGGTCGAACATAATTTGAGTGCAATTAACTTGCCTTAAAAGCCCCGGCTGCTTTTAACACTGTGAATTAGAGGGGTGGCAGATGCAAGGGAGGGAAGGGGGCTACGACAGGAGTGAGGCGAGGGTGGGGGTGGCGGAACGGCAGGGAGGGAGTGCGAGGGTAAGCAGAGTGAAAGTCAATGTCAGCGGCGCTCGGTGGGTGAGAGGTGTGTTTGACCTCACTAACAGAGACAGTAAAACACTTGAGGCCGGAGCCCACTTGTCATTGTTCAATACCTTGTAAAAGATGGGATGGGGCTCTCCAGCTGGCATGTTGCACCTGTTAACTACAGAGTTGCGGCGCATTTGTAATGTGAGACCTGACCGCTTTATGACGAGTTGAGACCTTTTGTATCGGGACTTAACAATGCATCAGGTTAATGATGACAGACTGCCGCTGTTCTTAATTTAGTATCAATATATAGACTGCGCAAAAATGATCTTATAAATATATATATATATTTGAACATGTACATACATCAAATTTAGATTTTACAGACTAATTTTACTTAGTTGTGGTGTGTCATTGTGGGGGCGTTCCACACCTCGATCAGAGTTGGTAGCCACCAGCTAGTTTGTAAGCTAGCGGTTCCGGGGCTCCGCTTGGCTGGTGGACGAGCAGCTTTCTCGTTTACTGAGTCACTTCCTTGCTTGGAGATTTAAATAAAGACCTCAGTCTATTTATTATTATCTGTTTTGTAAATTCTGGCATCAGGGAAGATGAATTTTCAAAGTACTCTATAGGCATAGCTAGCTAGCTAACTGCACACTCCAGTGGAAAAAATGGGTCAAGTAATTATAAATAAGTAACTTGGAAATGAGATATTGAGACAAACAAAGGTAATCATTTTTTTTTTTTTATAGCGGGGAGGGAAGACTCATGTCCAACGCAATCTAAGATTAGGGATAACATCGATCCATCAGTCCATTATCTGAGCCGCTTATCCTCACAAGATTCAAGGGAGTGCTGCAGCCTATCCCAGCTATCTTCGGGCAACCCTGAACTGGTTGCCAGCCAATCATAGGGCAAATAGAAACAAATAAGGATTCACACTCCCAATCAGACGAAAGGGGAATTAAGAATCTCCCATGAATGCATGTTTTTGGGATGTGGGAGGAAACCGGAATGCCCGGAGAAAAACATACGCAGGCACGGGGAAAACTTCCACACAGGCGGGGCCTCAGAACTGTGAGGCAGACGCTCTAATCTGACGGCCACTGTGCCACAAGGGATAATATATCTGAGTTAAGTTTTAATTTGATCTCTCGTTCTGTAGGCTGCAATGTACTATTTTTCTAAGAAGATTGCTCTCAAGTCATATTAATATTAATGTTAAATGGAATTGAATAGCTGCTCACAAATGGTACGGATCTCTAATGTTAGGATTAATTGCTCTGTGATCTATTGGCAATGTCTTGGCAGGAAATAAAGTTCACATCGGGCTCACTTAAAAGAGACGATTGAAGACGAGAGCTGCATGCTTCGATATGAATATCAGATACGCTGTAGCAGCCCGGCTAACTGACGCAACCTATGCCCTACCCATGTAGGAGGGGTTAACCTTACCATCAAAGGCCATTTTTACACTTTGAAATTAAGTTGTAACTTGCTTATTTCTCAGATGAATTTCATCTCTCTCTCTCTCTCTCTTTTTTTTTTAACCTCAAATCCAAAGGGTGTCATTGATGATGTAGCGGTATGATCGCCTGACTTTGGTAAAAAAAAAGAAAAGGCCCCCAAATTATTTTTTAGATGTGAAAAGTTATTTCTTTTCAAAATGCTGCTTAGGACCACTTTGCATTCCGATAATGGCAGAAGAAAGTCGTTAACGAAAATGGGATGCAACGAGACCAACATGTCAACTTTTTTTTAGGGACTTTGACTCTGCCAACCTTTTAAACAGATTTACAGTCACAATTCAAACAGGACGTACGGTCCTTAATTTTCTTGACTGTGAAAGAATGAAAAGCTCCGTTTTAAAGACGTTCCCCATATTTGTTTTTAGGATTAATGATTTCTTTCTTTGCCATATAAATAAAAAGCAAGTCAAGTATTTTAAGCGCAAGATGTTAATGTATAGAAGGTGCACTGCCCCCTTTCTTGCAGCCAGAATCTAATCGACAGAACTTTTTAATCGCAGACTGTCACAACGATTCACGACGTTTCACTAGAACAGCCGCTTCACAGATGTGACATGCGCAGATCGATGTAAATGTCACGTCAATTATGAATTTGGAAGTCAGTCGTCTACTTAGCACAGGGGTTAGGATAATGTTTACACTTTTCTTTTTTTTTGGAAGGAACTGCTTAGTAAAAAAAAACAAAGTTACAAAAAGTTAAAAACATGGTATTCGTCAAAAGAAGCAGACATATTGGATTGCATTTTTGGTTGGGTGCAGGTGGATAATTTTAGCTTTAATTTCATAATTAAAAGGAGGTCTCAAATAGAGATTCACAATTAAATTTCAAATTAAGCTTCGATCAGGCGTCTTTTTGTTTTACGGTCTATGTTACATTCGGAAATCTAATTTCGCGTTCTCTGCAGCAGTTGACTAATTTCATAAATGCAAAAACACCATAGGTATATCTAGTGTTATTCTCAAAAAAAAAAAAGCTTAATGTAGTAGAATTTTAGTAGACAAATGCAAAGATTTTTTTTTTGTCTTGATGGTCTCCTCAAGTAGTCCATAAAACCACCAGAATCATTGACCTTTGCTCCCGGTGCAGTTGTACTCCACACAAAAACTATGCTAAACATATTGTTAAATGAATCACAATTAAAAGGGATGATGACTCTAATCTTGAAAAAGTATATTTTGCGTGTGTACTTAGGTGTGGTGGATGTTTATGTAAAGGCAACACTTGTAAGGGAACTCACACAAGTGTACGTGTCATAATATTAAGTCGAGTCCTCGGATATTTGGATTAGAGTCAATAATAATAATAATAATAATAAAAGCATGCCGAATCATATAACACACACTTTGGCTTCTTTTAAAATGACCTTGACTTGGTTCCCTTCCCTCCTTCCTTCCTCACTTCCTTCCATCCTCAGACGTCGCTCTCTCAATCTCTTTCCCTCTCCCTCTCCTCTCTCTCTCTCTCTCTCTCTCTCTCTCTCTCTCTCTCTCGCTCTGTGAAGGTCATGCAATTGATTTTGCTCTGTCTATTCATTTTTCAAGACTGGCTTTGAAACGTGGGAAGCAGACAAAAGCCACAGCGGCCCCTCCCCACTCTTCCTCCATCACTCCTTCCTTCCTTCACTCGCCTATGCCTCGCCCGTCCCCAAACCCTCGGACAAGGGGGGGTTGGGGTGTGTGTGTGGAGGAATGCGACCCCCCTCATCCTTCTCTCCCCCAAACACAAACATACACTTACGCATGCACACTTGGACCTTTGCACCTTTTCTCCTTTTCTCATTTGTCCCTTCCCCTCATCGCTCTTCTCCTCCATTCATGCACGCTTCGGCCACATTCCGCTTACAGAATTAAAGTCATGCATCACACTTAAAACTCCACCAATGCATTGTGGGTAGACGTGGTCAATCTGATGTCCAAATTAGGATTACATTTTATTTATGGTACCGCTGTGATTGTGTGGCCTGACTTCTGACATTAAAAAAAAAAAAAAAAGAAAAAAGAAAAACATAGAACTTCATTTGATTGTTGAAACGGAAGACAATTCGACAGTTTTTGATAGTACAACAGTGTATTTCTTACATTTGAAACATTCCAATGATTTGCAATCTGACCCCAGATTCTTCTGTGCCTTCACTTTTGATGTTAGTACTGTAATGGCATTTCACCCCACAGCTCACATATTCTATATTTTTTTAATGTCAAATGTGTGAATATTTCATTTAATTACAAGGAACGTGAAAGTCTTGGAGCCAAAGCCAAGATTGCATCACTATTGAGTATATGTGCGATCTTGCCATCTCAGATTAGTGAGTCGTTTCTTATTGGCTCGCATCCTGGTCCTGCCCCACCCCACACCCCACCCCGTCTGCACACTGACTTACCGCAAACAAACGTTGAATTGTATTTACCAGCATGGCCGGCTATTAGCTATAGGCCCTAACCCCCTCACCCCCGGCCTCCCCCAAAAGTCTTTTTATCTCACAAGGATTTAGCATATTGTGAAACCAAATTTAAGGGCTATATAGGAACCATTTTTCAATCTCAGTAGACAATAACACACACGTTGCATTTTTGGGTAAGTTACTGCCAAAATGTCGCATATGCCTCCAGCATTTCGTGGTCTAATCATAGTTAAATCATTCTCACAAAAATGATCTCAAAGTTTAAAGCAATGAGACGAGAAAAGATAACTGAGTTTAATGTTAAACATGACTTTAAGTTGAACGTTAGTTTAATGTGTTACTTTTAAATCTGTATCTCTGAAGTTGGTTCTTGTTAATAATTTTGTTGCAATTTTGTTCAATAAATTATTGACTTTTTAAACACATTTCTGTTTACATGTAATTAGATATTCTTATTTTAGAAATGCTAAATTTTTTGGTTGCATTTTTGTACTTTTGTTTCAAAGTAATTGATAACAATACAACAATAATGCTGTCTAAAATGTAAAACATACTGACTCTGTCACTTTTTCACCACACAAAAACATTACAGCTGGATTCCAACTTTTAATATTTGAATATACTGATGACATTTAACAAGACAACAATGTCAAAACAATCAAGGAGAATAATTTAATAGGCATACCTGCCATTTAACGTGCACTTTTTTTTTTTTTTTTTTTTACAAAATCATTAAAGTACAAAGCCAGGTGGTTTAAAAAAAATGACAAAAACATGCTTTACCAATCTGTCTATCTACATTTGTTCATGCAATCATCTACAGTCATTATCAGCTGTTAATTATTTGCAATTTGCTGGCAACCAGTTCCTGCCCAATGACGGCTGAGATTGGCTCTGGCATTCCTGTGACCCTTGTGAGGATAAGCAGCTCAGGAAATGGGTGGATGGATTTCACGATCCCAAATAATGTTTTTGGCAACCCGCCTTCCAATCAGGCAATTTATCGTGGTCTTGGGACACTTGTGTCGCTTTACGACACTGACGTCAGTACGGTATACTAAACGGCCCTTACGGATGCTGCAAGTGTGTGGAAATACATATTTCAGCAAAAATGAGACCTGTGGCAAGCCTACCATGTAATCAAAGCACTAGTGAAATAGAAACAGTGAAACGGGGAAATTCTTAACACAAGATGAGACCTGCAGATTTGCTGAAGATAAACATACGCCTTAACTGCCACAAATCCCAACAACTACAATTAGAGTAGTGATGAGTTGCATCTGTCATCATTTGTTATCTTTGTCCTATGCTGGTCCGTAGAAATACGCCTTAACGTGAAAACTGTCTGTGGTGCCAAAAACCCTGGGACTACCGTAATGTCCTGATAAAATATCAATGACAACTTCAACTCGACTTCCACCGCATTATGGCTGACTATGACAAATCTTTAGTCGTTCATCCCAGAGTGAGCACAAGTAAACTGGCTCAGAGATAATTGACATGTAGACTGGCCACTGACTCCATGAGCAGTGACTAAAAAGGCAGCCAACTATGCTGTCAGAAGGCAGCAAAAGTGCAGCAACACACCAAGACAGACAACATAGGAAATCTCACAGGGGTATATTCTTTATCCTCTCTGTGAAAAACGAGTATTTCATATTACTGCAGCTTACTGTGTCACTTTGTTATGAAATGTTTCTTCATATATTTTAGGCGTCAGTCTTTATTACAGTATGGTGTCTCACGTGGCCGAGGTGCACCCACCAGACAGAGCTCAATGCAAATATACATTCAAGCATGAAATCATGATGCAAAAACTGTTGACTGCTATTATTACAACCTTTTATGTAGTGCAATACTGTGTAGTGCTATTTTTTAAATTTGAAACGTGCTGCAGAAGATTAATGGCATTCCCATTCATTTCAGTGGGGAAGGATGATTTGAGATATGAGTGTGTTCACGGAATGAATTAAACATTTAAATCAACACCCCCCTGTTTTATTTTTTTGCAGGAAACGGCATATTTCTTGCTAAGACTGGCACATCACAAATTTGTAAGTCCACTTTATGACTCTTCTTTTATTATGTGAATTCTCAATTGTGAAGATTTAACAATATGTGGCTGAAAGCACCTTTTATTCCAATTGCGGTTCTATTATATTATTTCATTCAACAAAGAACAGACAAGCTTGGATAATGACTGTAATGTTTTGAGATGAGGAAAAATGAATTATAATTTTTAGGGCTGGGATTCGATTAAAAATGTGATCTAATGAATTAGAGGCGATGTAATTAATCTTGAATCTCTGAAAAAGCAAATTGAAAAGGATTTTATTGTACGATGGAATCAAATAAGCGAGATACATGGATATTTGGCAATTAAAATAATCCTGATAAAAATGAATTAAGTTTAAAGTGGCATTTTTTGGACATTTTTTTTTCCAGAATAATATTGTCTTTAAATGGTTTTTGCATTGCATCTGAAGAGTTTTTGTTTGTTTGTGCTTATGAAATTTGCCTCCCATGAGTTATAGCGATGCAGTTTTCAGACAAGTCCTCCATTTTGGTTGCCAAACTCTGACATGCGTCAGTGTAATCGGTGTACCAGGAAATCGTGTACTGGCAAATATTCTGTGTTTTTAGAACACAAAATGCATTCTTTTTTCTTTTTTTTCCCCAACAAATGTGTTAGTCATTAATTTAACATGATTAATGTGTGAACATCCTACCACTATGTACTTATTCATTTAATTTTGCTATTATATATATATTTTTTTCAGACAATATTTAGATTTTAAACTTCTTCTACTAAATCAGTTCTTTGTGTTGTGTTTTAAAGAAAAAAAAGTACAAATATGACCTACACGTTTGTCACCGAACAGCCTTGACTTGCACGGCAAAATGAATATATGTATGGATATCATTTATTTTCTTAGTTGCCTAAAGGAAAAGTCTTAAAAGTACTTGAAGATAGAAAGCCAATATCGTGAATAGTTGAGTTTGGACTGTGAAGAAACTGCAAATAAATGCGGCGCCGACATGAAGGTGGTCTTGCCTCAAAGTGTCCTTTCCCGGGCCGGCCGATCAATCTTTACAGCCTCAAGAGCCCCTTTAACTCAGCCATTGTATTGACACAAGCATCCATACCCGACCAAACTTATTACACTATTAAAGCCATTATGTCTTATCTGGAACACACAGTGCTCTTATTGCAGTTGGATCGCACGCAGCCGCACGCACACGGGAAGAAAGGTGCATGCAATTAGCATCACATTTTTCTTCTTCTTTTATTTTTTTTTTTTGGGACATGTTTTTTTCTTGAAATTAGACAAGAAAGCGGCATAATCACACGCACAGACAAACACAAAAACACGCACCTCTAATTGTATTGTATCTGGGTGGTTTCCCCTCAGTAATACTCGCAATTAGACTGGCTGTGTAATTACACTGTCCTTGTTATACAGTTAATTCCTGTAATTACAAAACGCGCCGATAGTTTCGCCTTTCTTTGTGTACCATGCGGCACGCAGACAGATAGGAGGACGCCTATGGAAACTCTGTGTGATTAAAATGCATATGCACGTGCATGATTTGCAGGCTGGAAATGAACAAGTGTGGGTGCTCAAATTCAAAACACAATTAATGATGCTGGCTAATAGAAGACTGAAAATGATCCTGGTCCAAATAGTATTGTTTTTGTTGTCGAGCAAAGCAGATGCTTTTTCACAAATGTCATTTATATGTGACTGGCCACAACATTAGGTACACAATCAGATGAGATGCAATTCAGAACAAGTTGAATTTCTTTTCCCGTGACCTTTTTAATAACTCAAAATGCCGTTGCTTGTGTTACTGATTGTGTTTTGCATTGTTTCTTTGCATTAAGCTAAGGGGGCTTTCGTAAAGCAAAGATATAATGTTGTT
The DNA here is from genome assembly GCF_019802595.1 of Syngnathoides biaculeatus. Lineage (NCBI taxonomy): Eukaryota > Metazoa > Chordata > Actinopteri > Syngnathiformes > Syngnathidae > Syngnathoides > Syngnathoides biaculeatus. The sequence goes on along the minus strand of NC_084647.1, from coordinate 25,217,565 downwards.
TTAAAGACAGAAGGTGTCATTTTCTGGTCCTAAACTTAAAAAAAAAAAAAAAAACGCATGTCATAGTTCGAAAACCTAGTAAGCCAGGTCACTTGAATCTGTAGGCACAACTGTACAAGCTTGTTTGAAAATCTGATCATTACAATAGTAATAATGGTCAATTCCTACTCAAACTGTTAATTGAACAATGTGTTTATTATTCTTGATATTTTTTAAACTTCAAATAGAAATGAATCCCAGACACACCTTACTAAAAGGTAGTGTAACCGTGTGATCTCTTCTGGTTAAGGAAGTTTAGAATAATAAGGACATATTGTGTCCCTCCTGGAGGCATCACCTTATTGTGGAGGAGGGATTCGCGTGTCCCAGTGATCTGAAGATCTTGGCTGTCTGACGCTTTATCCCCATGGCAAACAGGTCTTAGGTGAAGGACCAGTCAAAGCAGAAAAGAAAAGACCACTGATGACAAGTAAAACTATTGAACTACGTTTTCGCTTGTCTAGACATGGGACACCGGGGCCTCCCTCTGGAGCCAGACCGGAAGGTGGTGCTTGATGGCGAGCGCTTGGTGGCAGGGCTTGCTTGAAAAAGGCAATGTGGGTCCCCTGTGTGAGGTGTCAGGTGCTGTGAGACCGAGGTAGCTGCAGAACGTCTGGACCCTGGCGGTCTGATCTCCGGTTACAGAAACTGGCTCTAGGGAAGTGGAGCATCACCTCCCTGGCAGGCAAAGATTCTGAGATGGTGTGTGAGATCAATACATTCCGAGTGAATAAAGTCGGGTTCACCTCAACAACAACTGTTTGTCTTTTTCAAGTCCTTGGAGTCCTTGGGGGAGTGTTAATGCCGGGGACTCCCTTGTTCTACTGGGGGACCTCAATGGTCCAGTGAGGATGATCAGTGAGACCCTGGAGGCTATGATCAGGAAAAATGCACCCCATCCATCAGAACCCAAGTGGAGTTCTGTCATTCGATTTCTTTGCTCATCACAAGCTGATGGAAGATAGAGATGGGTGGGAAGCTCGGTCATCTGAGAGGGGCTCAGAGTCAAGACGCTGCTCATCTGCATTGAAAGGAGCCAGATGAGATGGGCTTGGGCGGCCCCATGGACGCCTCCCTGGTAGGGTGTTCCGGGCATGTCCCACTGGGAGGTGGCCCGGGGGACAATCCAGGACACTCTGGAAAAACGACGTCTCCCGGCTGGCCTGGGAATGCCTTGGGATCCGACTGGAAGAGCTGGACAAAGTGGGTAGGGAGAGGGAAGTCTGGGTTTCCCTGCTTAAGATTCAGCCCAACCTTTAACCCTAAGCTCAGATAAGCAGAAGAAAATGGATGGAAACATTTTGATCATAATAAAATGGTAATATTGATTATTTGAATTAATACAGACAGGGTATGGGTGTTCCCCAATATCCTTCCATCCGTTTTGTATTGTGTTTTTCTTCATTAGGATCGCAGATGAACTGGAATCTGTCCCAACAGAAGTGACTTTGGACAGGAGGCGAGATGCAACGTGGACGGGCCATCAGGCAATCGCAGGGGTACAGATAGAGTGTGGGAAGAAGCCAGTGAATGTACAAACTGCACAAGAGGGCCTGAGCCCAGATTCAAATCAGTAACGTGTACAATATTCTGACCACATGGGTCACCACATTGCATTTACTTCCCACAGTGAAGAATAATAACTATTTTGAAATAAATCCTAAAAAAGTCTTGTAATTGACTGCAATGCTTTGAAAACTGAAAACAGTGGATAGAAAATATTTTGACGAATGCCATTTTCAAATAAGCCAAAATATTGTTAAAATATTAATGCTGTGATGCTGTGCATTTCTGCAGTACACTGCAAAACAGTAGAGCATTACTATCTTTGAACCTTTGATAGAAATGATGTAATGGCACTCATATTTTGAAACTGTACTTAATATCGTGTCTGAGGGTCCAGCTATATTAGGTCTAGTAGTATTAGCATCGTCATGCTGTTTTTATTATCATGAATGTATGGCAAGAATGTGACGTGATGTTTAATTCAGTGTTTCCTCAGGAATATTTTACATCAGCAAACAAATATCATAAACACTATTGTAGACTGAAATAATGATGATCTTGTCTCAGTTTATTTACAAAGCTCCTATTCTGTTGTATGAATGGCAACAGCTGGACAAACAGGGTAATTGTACCTGTTGCCATGTCGTAGAAGAGCATTTACAGTAATTGTTGTGCCTGTCGCTCTCCATCAGTCATCGATCGATGAACATGAATAAAATATTTTCTTGAACAATTTTCTCATTTCCGTCATGATATCTATCTGACGATGATTCAACACCCAGTGGATGGGAAGCACAGGTTTCATGTAAGTGAGTGTAACATGTTTCAAGTGTTTCCTGCATCTTATTGTCAAAGACATGTTTCCCCGAAGGAAGCATTTAAAAGCATTTCATCTAACCTCAACCATCAAACCATTACATCCATGTTTCTAGGTGCACTGGATTTTCTGAAAAAGGAGGAACCATAATGATGAAAAGAACTGCTGCTCACCTTTGCTACAGTTACTGTCTCCCTCCAGCAGGGGGCTCCAGGGCGGGTCCCCCTGACTGGCGAAAGCGCGCATGTGCAGGTAGCTGATGGTCAGCCGGATGACGGAGGCCTTGTCCAGCTGGCTGGTGATAGCGCCGGGGAGGGGCAGCATCTTGGCCAGCTCGAAGAACTCAAAGTTCTCCTTCCCGCGTCTTGACCGGGCTGCATTGCGCGACTTCTCTTTGCGCAAGTTCTGCAGACTGGATGAGAAAGGTAGGAAAAGGAAAAATAAAGATCAGGTGAAAACACAGATTAGAGGAAACCAGTGATATACTGTACTGTATACAGTAACTGTCCAATTGGACCATCCATCAAAAACTAGGATCATCTATCCATCTATCATTTGCATTGGGAATAAAAATGGACACACACACAGAGCCATCTATCCATCTTTTACCACTTATCTGAGGTCGGGTCACTTGGGCAGTAGCTTTAGCAGAGATACCCAGACTTCACTTTCCCTAGCAACTTCATCTAGCTTTTTTGGGGTGGATCCCGAGGTGTTCCCAGGGCAGCCGAGAGACATTGTCTCTCCCACATGTCCGGGGTCGTGCCCGGGGTCTTCTTCCAGTGGGAGGTGCCCGGAACATCTCACCAGGAAGGTGTCCGGGAGGCATCTGATATAGATGCCCCAGCCACCTCATCTGTCTCCTCTCAATGCGGAGGAGCAGCGGTTCTAATCTGAGCCCCTCCCGGATGACCGAGCTTCTCACCCTATCTCTAAAGGAGAACCTGGACACCCATCCATCCATTTTCTAAGTCGCTTTGTAGATGAAACTCATTTTGGCTGTTTGTATCTGGGATCTTGTTCTTTCTGTCATGATCCACAGCTCGTGACCATAGGTGAGGGTGGGAACGTAGAACGATCGGTAAATTGACAGATTTGGCTTTCGTTTTAGCTCCTTTTTTTACTACAACGGAGCGATACAAAACCGGCTTCACTGCAGAGGCTGAACGGATACACCCATCGATACTGTGTTCCATTCCTCCCTCACTACTGAACAAGACCCCAAGATACTTGCATTCCTCCACTTTGGGCAGGATCTCATCCCGACCTCAAGAAGGCACACTATCCTTTTCCGACTGAGGACCATGAGCTCAGATTTGGAGGTGCTGAATCTCATCCCAGCCACTTCACACTCAGCTACAAACTGCTCCAGCGAGTGTTGGAGATCAACGCTTGATGAAGTCAACAGAACCACACCATCTGCAAAAAGCTGAAATGCAATACTGAGGCCACCAAACTGGACCACCTCTATTCCTCAGCTTTGTCTAGAAATTCTGTTCATAAAAGTTATGAACAGAATCGGTGACAAAGGGGAGGTTTGGCGGAGTCCAACCTTTAACGGAAATGAGTCTGACTTGTTCTCAGCAATACGGACCAAACTCTGGCACCCGTCATACGGGGACCAAAAAGCCCATATCGGGGATTCAGTACCTCATAGTCCCGAAGCACCCCCCACAAGACTCCCTGAGGGACACGGTCGAACCCATTCTCCAAGTCCATAAAACACATTTGGACTGGTTGGGTGAACTCCCATGCACCCTCAAGGAGACTACCAAGAGTGTATAGTTTGTCCAGTGTTCCATGACCAGGACAAAAACCACATTGCTCCTCCTGAAGCTGAGATTTGTCTTCCTGACGGACCCTCCTCTCCAGCATCCCTGAATAGACCTTACCAGAGAGGCTAAGTGTGATCTCCCTGAAGTTGGAACCCACACTCCCCCTTCTTAAAAAGGGTGACCCTTCCCGCCTCCCAGTCTTCCAATCCAGATGCGTTGTCTCTTATGTCAATGTGCTGTTGCAGAGGCATGCCTATCAGGACATCCCCACAACATCCAGAGACTTTAAGAACTCCAGGCGAATCTCATCCACCCCCGGGGCCTTGGAACCAATGAGCTTTTTAACCACTTCAGAGATAGGTGAGATAGCCTTAGGGAACCCAAGGATGAGACCAAAATAAACCATTTCAAAACTTTTTCACCACCATCAATGTGGCTTATAACTTGCAAATGAAAATAAAAGAAACATCTTGAGAAAGAGAGTAAAAACAAACAACAGAGATAATCAGGTTGCACAAGTGTGCACACCCGCTTATATCTGGGGATATGGATGTTTTATTGAGCAATCATATTCATTTGTATGTTAAATGGGGGTCAGCACACACCTGCCACCATTTAAAGAGAAGGAAATCACAAAATCTCAATCTCCCCAACATAATTAAGAAAAATGTGATGAGGTGTGTACACTTTTTATATCCACTGTAGTTCTAAATTTGGACACAATTTCAGTTTTCAGTCAATTGTTTAAGGATTAATTCTGCATGTTTTGTATTTTTCTTGGTCTTTATTCAAAATGCGATTCAGACGCTTTTCTGACTCACTTTTATGTTAAAATTACAATTATTTTGGCATTACGAGGGTCCTCTAGAAGCAAATACAGGGGCTTCTAATTTCCATTCAAACACAGGAGCATAACCTGATTTTCTACAAAGCTGCATAGTAAGAGAAAGTTGAGCGTCATAAATGGAATGAGTTCTAAAAGCCTAGCACCACCGCGACAATGTGAGAACATTTTGACTTCAAGCCAGATGAACGCAGCCATCCCGCTAACACCAACAAGCTGGTTTGTCTAAGTTCTATGAAGTCGCAAGAAAGACGCAACTTAAAACCTCAAAGTGACTAAATCAATTCTAAACGCAACCACCCCACCCAATTTCTTCAGCTGGGAAAAAAAAACAAACAAACAAACAGTGTGACATTTCCCATCTTCTGTCATCTTTCATTTATGGAACCCTTTGCCCAAACAATGAAAATACAAACATCAACTGACCACAGATGTTTCAGGGTCTAGGAGTAAACCGGTGTACCTGGAGAAAACCCATGCAGGCACGGGGAGCACATGCAAAATCCACACAGGCTGCGATCTGAACCTCAATCATTGGAACCATGGGGCAGATGTGCTTACCACTTCCCCTCTGTCCCACCATTAATACAAACGTGACCTTGCACACATTCTGACTAGTTTAAGAGATGTAGCCATTTGACGTAGCATATTAAAAAGGCTGTAGAATTATAAAAGGAAGTTCATACCATGAATCAAAACAGGTTGATTTGATCTACTTGTATTGTTATTAAAGATGCTACTTGGCACTTTTATATTGTGTTAATATTTAATCAAATTATAATATTTTATAATGATTATATTTTAGTGTGTGTATATATATATATATATATATATATATATAATTAAATATACACATACAATTATGTTATAAGTTCTGTTTAAGCGAAGATATTTTATTTCTTGTTCTATGGTACATCACAATGTCAATGTTCGTTATTCTTACAATTAAAAGTGAATTGTTCTAAAAAAGGATGTAGTTGCATTATTATGCTCAAATATTCAATCAGTGGCATAAAAAAAAACATGAAACGATACTATGGTTTATTGTGATAGCGCTTGGAAAAATATGTTGTCTTAAAAAATTTGCTATTGTGGCAAAGCTACTGTATAGACATAATATATTGAAAGCGAGCATGGACAACGCAAAACATGAAAAAAAAGTATTATTAAGTATTAAATAGAGTAATGCCTGCCATCAAAATTCACAAAATAACGGGACCGCGAAGCAAGAACCGTGATATAGTCGAGAATTGCTGTTTGTGTGTAAGTTACAGGGACAGAGTTAAAATAAAAGGATCGAATTATGTTATTCAATATCACAGTATTGCTAATACAATTATTATTTCTTTTAAAGAAATTACTAGAACTGTTATGTACATATAAAGTGACTGATGTAGTAATCATAAAGAAGTACTCTAGACATGGGGTAGGAGTAAATGTCTTCATACAAATTTCACTTTCACAATTTGTACAGCCATGAAACTTTTTTTTTTCCCACCCGCATAAATCCTGCTTGAGGATGGTCCAAATGCTCTCAACAGGGTTGAGATAAGGGGAGGATCGGGGCCACAACATGAGGTTCTCTCCTTTCATGCACATTGGAGCCAACGATGCAGAGGTACCGCTCTTGCTTGCAGAATGAGACGGCGCATTGTCATGTACAGTATGAAGATAATTTTGTCACAGACATGACAGTCGTTCCTTTTAGTATGATGGAGGAGAGTGGTCAGACAGACACTGCATATTTTTCTGTGGTCATTTTCACACCTCCACCAGGGTCTCTCTCTCTCTCGATGACTGAGGCCCAAAACATAAATCTGTCACCTTCTTACTGATGTTCCAGCGCTGTTGGGACATGGTGGCAATCCACCAACTAGCCACTACTCCCTCCATCCGTACCGTTCAGGGTTACACGGCACTCATCAGTGTAAAATCTCATGCTGCTAGGAATTCCTCTGCTTCACTGAGTGCAACTGTATGCGCAGGGAGAGAATCCACCCCGAACTCAATGACTAACTATCATTTGTGGTGGGTATTTAGGAAAATAAGAGTAAAAATATAATTTACATATTAATTTGGATCACATTGCATATACTCTAAATACTGTACATTTAGTATTGGTATGGGCAGCACGGTGGGGCACTGGCCTCACAGTTATGAGGACTATGGTTCGAATCCCAGCCCCGCTTGTGTGGAGTCTCACTGTCCCTACGTGGCTTTTCTCCTGGCAGTCTGGTTTCATCACACATCCCCAAAACATTGGAGGCTCTAAATTACCCTAAGGTCTGAGCGTGAATGTTGTTTGTTTCTATGTGCCCTGCGATTGGCTGGCATCCAGTTCAGGGGGTACCGGGATGATAACTGGGATAGGTATTATATGTATTGGTATGACTTTGCAGCGTCCAGCTAGATTTCCTTGTCAAATCTCAAATCATATTTCTTGTTGACGAAGGTTTATGTGACAAGACAATAAAGCTATTTGCAGAACCCGGCACGTGGACCGACAATACAGTCGTGTTCATTCGCGTTGCTTGCAACCCTTCCAGGTGAAACCCCGGAAAGCAGAAAAGACACGTGCTGACCACCTGTTGATGGAGCCGCGCTGTGGGTAAACGACCTACGAGCCGCCGCATCAATCTGAGAGCTCATCCCGTAAATACATAGAATGGTAATGGCCCTGCTGCAATTCAAGTGAAACAATCTGTATTGTGAGCCATCTCCAGCAGATTGGCTTGGTAATTACAGACAAACTCCGCTCTTCTGTCGACCACAGCACAGTCCTAATAATGCCATTTGCTTCCAAATCCATACGTGAACACACACACACACACACACACACACACACACACACACACATCCCTCGCTTTCCTTTGCACTCCGGCTTGCTCTCATCTGGTCCCGGGCTTGTGAGCCAGGGCTTTGATTGAGGGATCAATAGAAGAGGGAGGGGCACAGTGACAGAAAGGGCGAGGGGGGTGTTGGAGGGGCCGGGCTCAGGTAGCCTGTCTCTCTGATTGGGTATTGACTCTCCTCAATGGGGCCTGAGCGCTGGAATTATGTTGTCACCACCACTTCACAATTTGTGTCGCTGCTGTGCACAGGGGGGAAGTGTGTGTGCGTGCGTGCGTGTGTGTGTGTGTGTGTGTATTTGTGCGTGTGGTGAGCATTCATTCCTAACTCGTTGATTCTTATCCCCTGAAAGTGTCTGCATGCAGCACATTGTTGTTTCTATTTCAATAAAGTGATAGCAGTTGCATTTCTCTTTACTATTGTCTGTGTATATATACATATATATATATATATATATATATATATATATATATATATATAATCATTTGTGTGTGTGTGGGTGTCAGCCCCTGTAATATCTCATTATTATACAGCCGCGACCCCAGCACAGAGAACAATCAATATACACACATTGATTATGCTTAGTTTTTATATCCGGCCGTAACTGACTGCCCATTAATAATTCCAGCCAAATTTACTTAATCTCCCGCCAAAGGGTTGCAGACCGGCAACACGGGCGCAACTGACAAGTGAGCAACAATACACGTTCTATTTTTATTGCGCTCTTCCCTGGACTATGGTGCATCGATACAGTTTGTTTTCCGCGTGTCAATGAACGCATTTCACCTTGCTCAGATGAATTCATAGACATGCGCTCAGGCTTAAATGGTATCATCCAGTGCGTGTGTGTGTGTGCGTGTCTTTGTGTGTGTTTGTTGTTTTACCAGGGCAGGGTAGGAGGCTTGGCCAGAAGTCCTTGCAGGAAATCCCATTCCACGCTTACACACTTCCCCTCACTGACAAATGGCATGGTAGCCATCCTTCTCCCAGTCTGGCGCCCACGCCGCTCTTAACGAAGGCTCTGATTGGCAGGCGAGCTGACAGACTCGGACCTGGGTGTCCCGAGAAGGGGAGGGGAACATATGATTTAGTTATCATTTTTGGCGGGTGGGTGGAGAGATGAATAGATGTGCAAAAACACTTCTGGGCCATGAATATTCAGTCAAACAATCCAACAAAAAAACAGTAAGTAACTGAGCGTGATCACATATGTCCATCCATCCATTTTTTTGTATTTGCTTATCCTCACTAGGGTCACAAGCATTTTGCTTGGATCCCAGATATCTTGGGGCATTTTGGGGCAGAAGGAGGGGTACACCCTGAACTCCTCACTAGCCAATCGCAGGGCAGACATAAACATAACAATTTGCACTAATATTGCACTCACCATCAGGCAATTTAGAGTCTTCAGTCAACCTACCATGCCTGTTTTGGGGATGTGGGAGGAAACCGGAGTGCCATGAGAAAACACACGCAGGCACGGGAAGAACATGCTGTGGAATGAATGGGCAGTAATAATATGAAAATGAAATGCCAGCATTTTGAGGGTAATAGTCTCACGAACATTGAAAAAGAAAAAACAAAAGAACAAACTGTTTTTTTGGAACTTAGTTCAAAATCTTGAATTACAAACGATGAACTGAACTTTGAATTAGTTCACATACATTTCCGTTACATTCCTTTAAATGGTTAATAAGTGTAGTACATTAGTGTTTTTTTTAATCAAATAAAATTAGTGATTGAGCATGATTATGACAAAGTTTTATGTAGGAAAGGGGTGCCTTGAGATACCGGTTACCCGCTTTATGAGTTTTTCAAGATACGAGACATCAATTGCACGATTTCTTTTTGCTTTGACTTGAGAACAATCTTGAGATACGAGCGCTACATGGTGGCAGCTGGAACAACTCACTTCACAACAAAGAGCAATACAACAAAAATATAACAATACAGGTATCCCTTTTTTTTTGCCACTCTCAGATAAATCTGTGGGGTAGCAACTAACTCCAATCAGCAATTAATCTACAGTGCCCCTAAGAAAGTATTCTCACTCCTGCACTGTTTCCACATTTTGCTCTGTTACAGAGTTATTTTCAAGCTGATTTGATATAGTTTAAAAATACATTTTTTAAATTTATTGAAAATGTAACACATTAGGTCTACAGGTTGTAAAAAGATGACACGCTGTGGTGACCCCTAATAGGACAAGCCGAAAGGAAAAGAAGAAGATTAGGTCTACAGGTAGCCTCAAGTCTTCTTGGCTATGCCTCTATGAACTTGGCACACCTGTTTTGGGGCATTTGGTCCCATTCTTCTCTGCCGAAACTCTCAAGGTCACTCAGTTTGGATGGGCAGTCTCGAAGGTCATTACATTTTTTTTGATTTTCCAGAGCTGTTCGATTGGATCCAAGTCGGGGTTGTGTTTGGGCCACTCAAGGACATTCACAGGATGCTCCAGAACCCACTCCTTGTTATCTTGGGTACATGCTTTGGGCCATTGTCGTGCTGGAAGGTGAATTGAATCCCTAGTCTAAGTTCCAGAGCACTCCGGAGCAATTTCTCTTGAAAAACTTCTTTATATTTGGCAACTATCATATACCCTCTATGCAGACTTGTCGCCCACTTCCTTCAGATATGCAATATGATACTTGTAATTCAGGCCAAAATGTACTATTTTGGTGTCATAAGACCAGGGAATTTTCTTTCTGCAGGTCTGAGAATCCTCAAGGTGCCTTTAGAACCTTGTGCCTGGCTTCCGTCTGGTGACTCTACCGATTGGTGGAGTGCGTTACCAATGGTTGACCTTCTGGATTGTTCTATTATCTTCGCAATGGAACAAATGGAGCTCCACCTCAGTGACCAGAAGGTTTTTGTTCACCTCTCTAACCAAGCCCCTTGACCCCGGGTTACTCAGCTTGGTCAAATGTACTCATACTTTCTGTTGGCACTGTATTAATAAGAAATTACAAAATTATAAACTGGATAATAAATGGGTGCTTGCATTTGACTGAGGATTAGGAAGTTTCTTGACGTAATGATAAATAACCTGTGTTTAACGGCAGAAAACTGTGATCACTACCAAAATTTGTGGACAACGCGACCCATGTCCACTTCAACCTCTAAAAATATGAAAACCATCACCCTAATATTGTGGGATTTGATGGACAATGTTTTCTTCTCCATGTATGGAACATCTAGCGTGACTGGAAAAGACTCAGATGAAAAGGCTATTATCCCACTTAATGTCAGTCTAGTGCAATCAATCTTCATCCAAATGTGTGTGGACATCGCTACTTACAGTATGCACACTTTAACCTCTGAAAATATTACACTATAATATGGGTGTTAAGCGTTATCCTCCTCTGTGTTGATCTTTTTATTATTGTGAACACACAGGGAGAGGAAAACGGTCATCCATAAATCCATAAAATTGGGGCAATGGTTCCGATGCTGGTGATGTTTTTTTTCTCTCTCTATTATGGTGAATTTTATACAGCTTGGATCTGGTGCGTTTGATGGTTGTCTGGCTATACTTAACGAAGCTCTAAAAACAATATATCTTATGACATGTTTCAAAACAATTATTTTGAAAGACAATGTATTTTTTCTTTCATCAAAGAGATTGTCAGAGAGGTGAAATGTGAACCCAGATTTTCTGGATGCCTGACCATCATTTCATAAATTTAACCGGCTCCCAAGAACTGTTGAAACAAGATGTAGGACAACAACTTAAATGCAGTGGACAACTGGTTAGCATATCTGCCTCACAGTTCTGAGGACCGGGGTTCAAATCCCAGTCCTGCCTGTGAAGACTTCAAGTGTTCTATCTGCCCATGGGTTTTCTCTGGGCACTCCGATTTCCTCCAACATTTAAAAAATATGCGCAGTAAGTTGATTGAAGACTCTAAATTGCCCTAAGGTGTAAATGTGAATGGAAATGTTTTTTTCAATCTGATCTGCAATTGGGTGGCTACAAGTTCAGGATTACCCAGCCTTTTACCCGAAGATTGCTGGGACAGGCTCCGGTATGCACACCCCCTTTATGAGTACAAGCAGCCCAGAAAATGGATTGACGGCTGGAAGTCAAATCGACAAGAATATCATGTTTGGAGACAACAGACGAGATGACCGACTGATCGCTCTTCCCTCCAAACGTGAACTTTTTTTTGTTTGCTCTAAAGTCACGACAACATGTCTCTGTCGTTTTATTTGAAAGCCAGCTAGGAAGTATCTGGTAGTACTGGAAAAGGGACGTTCACGCCAATTATGATATGTTTTGTGCCCTACCGAGAAGAGCTGAGAACGTTTGTGTCTCCAGTAGCGTATATGTCCTTATGTCTTACTTACATTGCCACTGAGTTGGCCAAGGTCTGCAGACCAGAGTGAGAAGTACAATGTGTTATTATATGTATTCAATCCTATCACTATTTTTATACAGCATCATATGAAATGCTATTTTTTGTTAAAAAAAAAAACATTTTGGAGTGAAAGATGATTTTTTTCATTTTATTTTTTGAGTTAGAAGTATTGTGTGGTAATGAATCCAACTTGTATGTCAAGGCACCACTGTATTCTATTCTATAATATTCTATCTTGAAAATGGTTGCATATTCCACAACAAGGTCCATCAGTCTCTGCTTAAAAAAAGATGTAAAAATGAGCCTCACTGAAGTCGCAATCAAACATCTTCAAAGATGGATGAAACCAATATTCTCCTACCTTCTGTTCATAAACAGCACATCTCCCACATCCCAAGTTACCGTCTCCACCCCCCTGTGCTGTGTTGACATTTAAAGGGCTTGCGTGGCCCCGAGCGCCACGGTGTCATGCCCTTGGGCCTGAGATGCCCTCTCGCTTTCTCACTCCACACTCTGACAGTGCTTGAGCTGGATTAGCCCGATAGAGTAAGAAAAGCTGTGAGAGATTGACAGACATTGGGGCTGCACCAGTCAATGTTGAAATACTGTATATGCATGACAACCTCTTGGACCACGTTCAAATACTGCACAGTCAGATGGATTGGTTGTTGAACAGGGACGCTGGGTCATTGGCTCACATCCAAATGGTCGTTTGACATCCCAGTGTCTCCTTAGATCATTCCAATCCATACATAGATCCGGACATGTGTACAGTATCTTTGTAGTCACAAGATTATACTGAGCTGAAAGCTCAAGCCCTATTTCCATAAAGCAGTAAAGGTTCAGGATACCAAAAGATATTTTACTCCTATACCCTGTGCACATTCTTGCAGCCTATTGTTGGGACCACCACATACTGTAGGTACAGTACCTATTGAGTCGAGATAGACTGCTCTATACTGATTGGTTGGCAAGGAATCAATGACAATGAAAGAAAAGAACAATACCGAAGACAATATAGTGTATTCTGATCTAAAATTGGCTGGCAGCCAGTCAGGAGTGTGTCCCGCTCCTCATAAAGATCAGATGGGATAAGCTCCAGCTCTACTGCAACCCGAATGAGGACCATTAGAAAGCAGATGGATGGGGGGTGGATGGATGGATGGATGGATAGGTATAGCTATATCTCACTGGTATTAAGTCATGATATTTACATAATAGAAAAGCTAGTCAGATCAGGCTGTACCATTTGAAAATGTAACAGACTGAACTGAACTCATAAAAAAACAACAACAACCACTTCATTTCAACTATGTATTATTTCACAATGACCGTGGTTTGGAATGACTTAAGACCACAATAATGACTGAGTTTAAAAATAATGACACTCACAAATAAATAATGCGGATGAAGAATTGCAGTAGTTTTATCAGAACTTGATGACTGAAGCCACAATTTCATAAAGCAGTACTGTTCAGTTCATTTCACCGTGATACAATTCAGGAAGTAACTGGTATAGTGCTGTATAAACAAGGAATACAGTTCCTTGATGGCTTCATCTCATTAAAAAAAATTCCATTCCTCTATGTCTAGAAGAAAGACAAATCTTTTGACCAATAGATAAACAGCTCAGTCTCGAGCACCAACCTCCACAAAGAACTGTGGCCTGCACCCCAACAATGGGGACTGAGAACTAGGACGATTTGGGTGTAGCTATTTTGGACTCTTTACAATGGATTAGAACGCATACTGTACTGAAGTGAACCAAGTGGCTTGACAGAAACTGGGCTGTTTCATTTAAAGGAGAGAAAAGGGTATTTTGTTTCACAACATCCCTGCATCCATTTTCTATGGTGCGTGTCCTCATCGAGGTCACCGGTGAGCTGGAGCTTCAAAAGCTTTTACGTCGTGACCGTAGTGCAGCTCGGACCCACTGTGCTGACAAACAGATTCTATTGGCTTTCCTGAATAGACCTATTCACCATAACATGGAAACATTGGTCAATGAATCCTCCCATGTAATTTGACCAAGCGATAACAATTGAGAAAACGGGACAAATGCTTAAATGGGGAATTTAGCCTATTTCTCCACTGTGATAGTTTGAATACGTAAAATGGATGTTTGGCTGTAATTTACATTTTAACAGAAAAATGACGCGGACATTGTGTTACTTGGATAAATGGCACAGATTTGCGCTTTTGATGGTGAAATGGCTAGCCAGCTCTGGTCTACCAGCAGGCTAGGCATTATGTTTGCCAAATTACTGAAAGACAATCCAAGCAAACCTTTTCACAACAGTGTACCTCTGAGAAAGTTTTTTTTTTTTGCAAACCTGATGAGTGGGGTTTGCTTCCTGGTCTATGTTTCCATCTTATGGTATCCTCAGTACAACTATTTACATCCACTCGATTTTTCCTCTTTGCATAGGTGGAGCTGAGTGGTTTGCAACCAAAGGGTTCCTGATTCACTTCACCCGACTGCCATGGAACATACCCATGAACTGATGTGATCTCTGCCCCAGCATCGCGCTTTTCTGAGTGACCCCTCCAATGAGTTGCTGCTGTGTCCCAGTTGCATTCACTGCTGTGATAGCTAACCTGCAGAAGTAAGCCTTGTCTAACCCTAACCCTGAAGAGAAGTCCTCTCGGTAGGGTCTTGCGTTGTGTCCTGACTAACTTTGAAGGATTTTTGTGCTTGTTGGTCGCCATGATTATCTGACTATTTCATATTGAGCTGCCTGGGTGCCGCAGGGGAGTCAGGGTCAAGCAGCAGGAAGCACCTTCCTGTCGAACAACATTCACCTTCGTCACCTTCTCTATCTCACCAAGATAAACACACATCAAGTACAGTAAGAGGGAGATCAGAGCGTAGAGAGTTTAATTTGAACACCTCACATACACAAGCTCAGACTTTTCCCATTAAATCTTCCTCTTGTTTATCTCCTAATTGACCTTATCTCTGCTTATCTAATCTCTCGGTCCATCTTTCTGTCCTGCACAATCTCTCCCATCTGCCCGATTCAATCCGGTCAGTCACATCGGCATAATGGACAGGGGGCCTCCACAGGTAATTATTCAATCAGCCTCATAACCTTGCGGCGGGTTGGGCAGCCCATTAATGCACTCACCCAAATGGAGCCGGCCACTTTGACTGCTAATCCTAGGGAACGG
Organism: Syngnathoides biaculeatus; assembly: GCF_019802595.1. Classification (NCBI taxonomy): domain Eukaryota; kingdom Metazoa; phylum Chordata; class Actinopteri; order Syngnathiformes; family Syngnathidae; genus Syngnathoides; species Syngnathoides biaculeatus. The sequence goes on along the minus strand of NC_084647.1, from coordinate 25,202,205 downwards.
CAGAGTGGGATGAATGTCAGCACTGTCGTCTGGAGAGTGGAACAATCTGGCGGTATTATTCCATAAAGGAAATATTTGGAAAAGGAGACTTCATGAATCAGTCGGAGGAAGAATATGACTTTTCCAAACAGCTGTCGAGATCAACCGGTATCAACTGTGACCGCAGGTGTTTTCAATGTGTTGCCGGGGCTACTACATATTCATAAGTGCGACGAGCACGTGTGTGTGACCCTATAGAGTCATGCTCTCGTGGCACAGCGGCGGCACCAAGAGAGGCGAGGGCACTGCGGCGAGCTTTCGCAGACGTGCATTTCGCTGGCTGGCTGCTTTGGCTCGGGCTCTTGTTTATTTTCTGCAGGGACGTTTTAATTAGGGCCTCCAGCTGTCAGAGGTTCGTTAGCGTGCCCCTCCCCTCCCCAGGCCGGCCCACCCCGCGGGGAGTCGGCGACATCAGGCAAATGAACACATTTGAGTCAAACAGCACGCAGACTGACAATAGCCCTTCGCCGACACACCACCGGCTCCCCGAGGTAGAGACATGGTTGTTTTATGCCTCATCTCCCAACCCCTGGGGCCCAGAACACAGCCTGGCCAAGACTGACAATGTGCACGCTGCCATCAGGCGCAAGAGAGTGAAAAAGGATTATCAATTGTCACTTATTTTATGTGATTATTATTGTGTGTATTATTAACTCGAAATAGGTCAGACTACATTTCCTGAATTGACTAGGGGAAAAAATTAACAAGTTATTTTCATCCCTTTTAATGGGATGGGAAAATCTCTCTTTAAATGTCCTGAATAGAAAACTGCATGGATGTAAGTAACTCAACTTAGTATAGCTGATGTCATGTTTTCCTTCTTGAGAAAATTAGATGAAACTGAAACAACAGAGCCTCAAATGTTTGCCTATCAACAATCAGAATCAACTGAATTCTTAATCAGTTAATCATGGGGTCAGTGGACTGTTCTTCTTTCTTTGTAAGACTTATTTTTATATTTAATACTGATATGGATGTATAAAAGTTGTGTCATCCAAACAGTTTTATTTTTCGTATGATTTTGTTTGGGTGGTCTGACTTCTTACTCCTGCAATTTGTCAGTCCAGGGGCAAAGCTAGTCATACCCTAGCTTGCTGTTCATCTTTTTTTTTTTTTTATGAGCCTGTTGGGCTCTGATTGGCTGGTAACCACTTGTGGGTGCACCCCCTGCCTCTCGCCCAGTCAGCTGGGATAGGCTCCAGCACCTCTGCGACCCAAGCGAGGGTAAGAAGTATGGAAAACGAATGGACGGCTCCATAGCCTGTTGGGTACAAGTGAATTGTAGAAAAGTGGCCACAAAAATTCCATCGCTGCATGATTAAAAGATTATATTATATATATATATATATATATATATATATATTATATATATATATATAATATATATATAGAGAGAGAGAGAGAGAGAGAGAGAGAGAGAGAGAGATTATATAAGATAAGAGATCTTGTAGTTTCAGTCTCCATAGCCTAGTGGTTAGCATGTCTGCCTAATAGTAATGATGTTTGAATCATGTAGAGTGTACGTTATTGTTGTGCGAATGTTCAAGTGTTTGTATGTACCTTGCAATTGGCTGGTGACTAGTTCATGGTATGCCCCGCCTATTTTCTAAAGTCAGCTGGGATACGATAAGCATGATAAAGATGGATGGATTTTTCCACTAGATATCAGACTTCCGTTGAAAAAAAAATACCACATCACCATAAAAGCATGTGGGAAAATCTATCATGGTCTCTGGAAACCAAGGTAGGACAACAAAAGTTGAAGCAGAATTTCACCTTTCATCTTGACCAAAAGCATGTAATGAAGATTTGGAAGGGCTCAGCCGGAGACCACACCAAAATCCCGTTGAAAATATGTGGGAGTGGTCTGAAGGAAGCTGTTCCGGTGTGGTCCAGAATTGTGGAGCCATCACGGAAAAAAAAACAAAAAAACAATGCTTTAATTCCAGCAAACTTGGTACTTTAAAGGTGTGCACTCACAGCAGCGTATGGCGCATGTTTTATCCCTTTGAATTCTGAACTTGTTTTTGTAAATAAAAGGATGCGAGGCATTTAGTCTTGCCATTCTGCTGTGTACACATACTTCCTACAGCTCCTATACTAATTATCCAAAAGCCAAGGTAAAATGAGAGTCCACATAAAACAGCCATGTAATATATTCTAGAGGGTAATATTTTAGGCAAACAGTCAATGTCCAATATCATGGAAGATGTAGCAAAAACACGCTTGGAAATCACACGAACAGAATATTTAATGTTGCTGGTATTGCGGCTCTGCTTTCATGTTGTTGAGTAGTTATAATTGAGTGTCTGCAGTGTCGGGGGAGATGAAGTTTGGTATTCTGGTTGGAGGGCTGAAAACTACTTATCATGCATTACGGCCCTGCTTGGACCTCAAGATTTGGAAGTCAAAAGACTTTCTAACGTACATATTTTTCTCGACCGCTGATCAATCGACAGCTGCTGGACATGACAGATCCACCCACGCCCCCCCTCTCCTCTACACCCCACCCCTCTAAAACTGCGTCCCGATCGCTTAATATTGCACATTCGCACTTGCTCCGCATTCTGCCTCCGTATGCTGTGGTTGACCTTGACGACTGGGGGTTCATTCCCACTCCAAGGTTCTCTCCAACTCTCAAGGGCTCCACCGCCACACTTCTCCAGCCCCTCGGCCACTACCCTCCTCCCCGCGCCCCCTGCCTTCTCGGCTCCTCCCTTGGCCTCTGCCTGGGTCATTAATTATCTAATGGAATCAATACAGCGTTAGATTGGACCGGAGTGATCCTGCCCACCCTCGGGTTTCTTGATGGAGGTTCTGAAGCAAAGCAAAGGAATGATGCGCTCCTTAAAGTCGGACTGTCCCGAAAACTGGCGGAAAACTGAATAAAGATGTCCGATAAATAAATGATTAGGAGAGTGAGGATGAGGGGGAGGGGTGAGGCAAATCAGAGAGCAATGATGGAGGAATGAAGATAGATATGGGGTGGGGGGGAGAGGTAGAAGAGCGGGGGTTGCTAATGTTCACCATTGGTGTTCAATACATTTCTCCTCCTTCTCTTTTATTACAAGAAGCTTTGCTGAGGCTCCCTTTCATGTCCACGCCGCCTAACAGAATTCGAAGATTGCCCAACTCTGCACTTCATTTGGTACACCCGATACTGCCCAGAACAAAACCATTCTATCCCTCTTAATATCCCCTCAAAATATTCAAGGTAGCTTTCAGTATTACAGTCTGACAAAAAAACGTTGTTATATTAATAACTCTATAAAAGTGTCAATCAAAATGGAGCATTATTGTTATTTTTGTAAAAGCAATATGAAGACTTTTTCCCTTGACAGCTACTAGAACGGGTCAGACTGACTGTTACACAAGAAGAGCTTGCTGTTATTATGCGAGCTGTTGTACTTCAGGGTTTTTCAGCCTGATGTCATCTTATACACGACAGCAGGGGACTCGTCAAGACAAAAAACAAAACAAAAACAAAAAAAGACCACGTTCAAGTAAACTGTTTCTCTTTCCTCTAAAACAATAAGAGCGGGATCAACCAGATTTGTCCGAGAATTAAAAAACAATCACTGAATACAATTCAAATTTATATTAATGAGTCCTGTGGTAGCTGACTGGGTGTTAAAGAAGGCCGGCCCAATTAGAAGAGCACACATCGGTTTAATCTCTGCAGGAGGAAAGGGCTAAACATTGGATTTACCGCTAAATCCGCACAGAGTGGTAACAGACAATCGTTGGACACTTCATTAGGCACACCCGCACAGTCAAATGAGAGCCGATAGGAGAGACTTGAAAACAACCATGATGTGATTAGAATTGTGGTTGCACTTCCAGTGCTATAACTAACTGCACTACTAGCCAGTAACTTTTACAATAGTTTTTTTCTTTATTTGCTTTTCACCATCCTTGTTTTACCTCTGACTGCACACGACGTTTGCTTGAACTGATGTGTGTTGGGATTTTTGTGATAGTTTCTCACCTTCATTGCTGCTACTGGCCAACACAATTTCAAAGTGAAGTAGCAACCTGGCGTGGCCTGGTGTGCTGGAGAACCCCACTACACCATTTTGGGCATTGCTCATTTGGTCAAATTGACATCATTCTTACGTCATTGACACATCCCTTGTATCAGCTCCCATTTGATCGTGCATCAACGTGAGGTTCATGAATATGTCAAACTGTAGGCCTCGGGGCCAAATCTAGTCGACATTATCATTTTTGTTGGTCCACAAAAGCAAATTAAAAAAAAACATACTTTCTTGCTCCACGGACCTGCACCAGAATGTTTCTTCACTTTTTTTTTACAGATATTGCAAGCATTCAACCCCACACCAAGTCCCTCCTTAAAATAGATTGAATAATAGTACTCATATTTGATTGTCACGATTTTCCACGACTCCTAATTTAAAATTTGTTGTTAAAATGTGCATTTAATATTGAAATGCAAGGGTATTGGATATAGGCAATAATAAGGTATCTCAAGTTGGTTATAGATTTATGGGTTTCCCTGGGTAGCTGTTGACAGTTTGGTCAAAGACACAACGGTGGCACTGCGGGAGTTTTATTTATTATTATCATCTATTGTGTTTTATGTTGGAGCTTCATTACGTAAAGCACTTTTGTTACGACTGCGTTTGTTTTGTTAGATGCGCTCGAGCAATCAAGTTAAGTCACAATGTCCTTCGTGACAACAATGGGGCTCTCAGATAAAACACCCCGAAGATATGTGTTTCTCCTTCTCTGATATATACACGGTTAATAGTTCCCAGTGAACGAGTAGTGAGTCCTGCTGACAGTCGAAATGCAGAGCGAACTGGCCTATAAGCCTGAAGAAGCTAAATCCACTCCCGCAGGCAGGGACCACATAAGCTCTGACCTCCAAATAACCACAGGCCACAGCGCAGAGCACTGGGTCACACTGCAACTCACTCTCGCCAACACACATGTGCGCTAACACGGATGTATCAATTAGCCAGGTGCAAAAGTCAGCGTTGAGAAAAACGGTGTCGGTGTCTGAAGGAAGCCGGATATCCACCGGGCTCGTGTTACGTTCCCACACACTGGCTAAACTTGGGTTACTTTTTACCACATTATAAAGTGACACAACAAGAGCAGAAATAGACTGATATGAAAATTAGAAATGAAACCGCATCGTGTGACAAAGTGCAAAGTGCGTAGGTGTATGTGTGTGTGTGCGCGTGCACGAGCTGGTGGAGCCCTCCAGGCCGGCGCGTGAATGACAGCGGGGGTTATGTAAGGAGCCGCCACGGGGCCCGAGTGGACAGTCCGAGCGGAGATCAGGTCAGCCGAGTGTGACACTAAACACATCTCCCTGACACCACGCTGACACCCTCTGTCACAGACGCACACACACAGTGTCTGTCAACGCTCTTCAAGCGCACGCAGACACACACGCACACAAATGTGTGCACGCAAGCAGGAAGTGCGCGAGCAGCTGTCTGTCAATATGGCCGACACGGAACACCTTTGAGTGTGCGCGCGGGTGAAGAGAGGAACACAACACGTGCATCGTATGCAGATTTTCAATGGATCCCCACAAGTCGAGCTACAATTGAAGGTCTTACAATTTGCCATTCAACTAGAACTATGTCCCTTGTTGCACTAAATCATTGTGCTTGACTGCAAAATTTAAATCGATGTTTGTAATAAAATAATAATAATTATAATACGAATAATTACTCTTTGTGACTTTGTCCACATCTGGTGCCGCTAATTTCACATACAGGAAACCATCTCGCCTGAGGAACAGACAGAAAGGTTTGCGTTGATCTGATACTTGTTACCCTAAAAAAAAAGCAATATACTGTATTTGTAATGGAGTTTTACTATAACAATTAAAGTCAGCTGTTTGAAATGTTATTTTATTTCCATTTTTATTGGCTGCGGGGCTGTGGCTGTGATGAGTGTGACCACGAGTGGCCGACAACTGCCTTCTGCCACAGCTCGGCTGTTTATTCTCGAGCACGGTGGTTTCTTGTAGAGGTACAAGACTCTATTTTCCATGTACTAGTTTAAAGCTATAAGGACTCTTCTCCCCAATATGATATTTGTTTATTTATTTTTTAAAATATTGTAAACTTGGGGTCAACAACTGGTTAGAGTGTCTGCCTCACAGTTTTGAGGACCGGCGTTCAAATCCTGGTTCGCCCGTGTGGAGTTTGCATGTTCTCCCCGTGCCTGCATGGGTTTTCTCTGGGCATTCCGGTTTCCTCCCACATCCCAAAAACATGCATTCATTGGAGACTCTAAATTGCACTTAAGTGTGATTGTGAAAGGTTGTTTGTTCAGATGCGCCCTTGGCTGGCAAACAGCTCGGGGTCGACTCCACCTGCTGCCCGAAGATAGCTGGGATAGGTTCCGGCACTCCCCCGACCCTTGTGAGGATAAGTGGCTCAGACAATGAATGGCTGGATTGTAAACTTCTCTTGAAGGTCAATGAGTGACATTGGCACAGGTGTTAAACACAAACCACAGGGGCCAGATCCTGCCAGCTACATTATTTTAAATAACACATTGGGGTTTAGTCTTTTCATTTTGGAAGAAAATCTAGCCCAGAATCTTATATTTTCTTACCTTATTCCCGATATCAGATCTTTGTTTTTTCTTCACAAAATAACTTTTAACAACGATTGGATACTTTAAAATATTTGGTTGTCTTGTGATTTCAAGGTCAATTTGCTGTTAAAAAGAAAAGAAAAGTTAAAGCAATCTATATACCACAGGGGCATTTGCACATATGTAAGAATATGATGAGCTGATGAAGACATTTATGAGTTTTTCAGCCATAAAGGCCCTCTGCAGGGAATCATATACATTGTGGGAAATACGTCTTTTCACTCCTGAAGCAATAATACAGCCATTCATTTCCATTTTCAACCATCGCTTATCCTGGCTCAGTTTGCGGGGCGCTGGAGCCTGACTTCGGGCAAAGGCAGACTACACCCTTGTCGCCAGTTAGTTGGAAGGCATATATATATATATATATATATATATATATATATATATATATATATATATATATGTATGTATGACGCCACAGTCAACAACGTTGATCATTGTTTAATGTGCTGTGTACATAAAACAAAAGATCATATATAACAACTCTCCGTTTTCTGTAGCACTTGTTGACACTAGGGTGGCGGGTGTGCTGGAGCCTAACCCAGTTATCTTCAAGCGAGCGGCAGGGTGTGGAAGGAAACCAGAGTACCCAGAAAAAAACCCACGCAGGCTCGGCAACAACGTGCCGAGTCCACACAGGCGGAGCCAGATTTGCACGCAGGATCTCAGAATTGTGAGGCAGGTGTGCTAACCAGTCATGCACAAGAAATTTGTTTCCACACTTTAATTCATCTCAGAAACTGTTGACGTGTTAAGATGCTGATGTTTTGGTTAGCAACATTGCTCAAAAGTTCAAATTTTTGTCAGTGTGTGACAAATAGTTGATGAATGAATTACAGTTTGAGGAGATATAGTATTGACGTTATAATGTCCTGTTGTTCCATCAGTTAACTCCTTTTAACCACTTGTCAAAATCTTATGTCACTTTCTATACTGTTCATATTGCTTATGATGGTTTGACCTTGAAACAGATTCATATCATTTTAATCAATCCCCTTGGGAAAATTAGTTTTAAAATCCTAAGAATTGGAAATCCACATCACAGACCGGATTACGGTCGACTTTGGGGGGTTTCCTTGCAAGTCTAATAAAATATGAATCACACTTATTTCTCACCTCGCTTATTTCTACAAATTCACGCAGCGTGGTAATTAGTTATGCTCAAAAGAGGTTTTCGCTGTAATGGTGGCAAAGAGGATGCAAAGCTCAGAGCATCATCATCAAAAAAAAAAAAAAAGAAACTCAGAGGTGCTGATGCGGGGAAAATGAGACTTCTCCCGATGCCGCCTTTAAAATGCATTTTTAAATTTCCTTCTGCTCGTCTACCGTCGAAGCGATGCGAGGCAGGGTCGCTTTCCTTTTGGCGGCGACGGCGACGACTTAGATGGAATCCAGAGGAAGAAGACGGATCCTAATAAAAAAGGCCTAAAGGTGGGTCACGGAAGAGGCCAAGCGTGTATGTATGTGTGTGTGTGTCTATATGTGTATATATATATATATATATATATATATATATAGAGAGAGAGAGAGAGAGAGAGAGAGAGAGAGAGAGAGAGAGAGAGAGCGAGAGAGAGAGAGAGAGAGAGAGAGAGAGAGAGAGAGAGAGACACACACACACCTATATACACACACACTTGCACATGTCAGGGTTGAAGCGGATGGAGAGGCTCAGAGGCTCAGCGGGCCCATGCACGAAATGTGATGACGCGGGTCTGTTTCTAGTCAGGGGCGCAATCCCATTTTTATTGGAGCTCCCGGCGCTGACTGAGTGCAATGTAAAAGTCAAAAATATTCCTCTCTTTTTTTGGGGAGGGGAGCTAAATTCCAAAGGGAACTTTTTTTTTCTATATTCTGTGTTCTCTACATAGAGCCGGTAGTGATTTTGCCAGGTTATGTCCGCATTTAGCCATGACAGCCGCTATTCACGCAGGTGTGTGTTTGGGATATGACACTTTCCATGAATTACTGAATTCCGACCTCCTCCAAGGCTTGACTATTTGGATCCGTACATTCCAATGTCCACATTTTTTTTTCTTATGTTTTGACAATTTTCCCAGAGAAATTGCAGAAACTGTAGGACAAATCCAGGATATTCATCCAAAATCTGTGGCATGTGTAATCCCACTAAAACCTCTGCTGTCTTGGCAGAGGTTTGACCGGCACTTCCAGGGAAAAAAAAGTTGTACGCAAACATCCAAGACAGGCACGGCAGGGATCTTGCATACCGATCATTACGAGCGACGTGCATATACAAAGTAAGAAACAAATCCTTTCCCACCTCAATAAGAGCAAAGAGCGAGAGACCGTGGGAGCAGCCAAGTGACAACAAAGTGCTGGTTTGATGCTGTTTACTTTGTGTATTTGTCACAGTCATTGTGCCAGCTCGGACCACCTGCTGCAGACTGCCTCAAGGCAACCGATGTTACTGAGCCACTAAACTGTGACCGATTCTGCCTCTGCAGGTGGACAGGGATCCACTGCTTGCCACACTCCTACACAAACACACACACACTCCTACACAAACACACACACACACACACACATCCAAGCGCCGGTATGCACCTCGAAAGTGGCGAGCTGTGATTATCAAGGACATCCTTCACAAATAAGTTGATCTAAAAAGCAAATATTAAGGAGGCGAATGAAAGCCAAGTGGAATGTGTGCGGAATGAGTTACTAGTTCAAGGGCATTTGGGAAGAAAGGAAAAGAAAAAAGTCACCCATTGCAAATGCAATGTTACAAGGTGAGAGCTACTTTCTAAGTCACTCTTTTAAAGAAAAAAGTTTTTGAGAGGAAAAACATTGAGATGCACACTTTGATATAAGTTGCACGTAGAAATGTGTACAAGCAAGCAAGCATGCACGTGTGTGAGTGTGTGTGTTTCAATTTGCATTATCTACTCACCTGACGGGCATTTCCAGTTGGGGTGTGCTGCTTCTGATCTCATCCACTCTCTCTCTCTCTCTCTCTCTCTCTTTCTCTTCCTCTTCCTCTTCTCCGGTGCCCTAGCTCTGCCCTGTCCTGGGTGCCCCCCACCCCACCTCTGCCACCTCGATCCTAAACACAGCAAACAAACACTCTGTTTGTGTCTGTGCGCGTCTACGTGAGCGCGTGTGCGCGCGGGCGTGTGTGTGTGTGGAGTCGAACAAGCTCAGGACCGGGGCAGCGTCTGTCCCATCACTCACCACCACCACCCCCTACCCCACCCTCTCCCCTTCTTCCGCCTCCCTCTTTCACTTTCACAGAAGCAATGCCGAACACATTGTAGACTCCAAGTGTGTGTGTGCGTGTGTGTGTGTGTGTGTGTGTGTCTGTGTGTGTACGAACTAGCTGATGTACCTCTCCTCGCCTCTTAGACTCACTTCACTAACACTCTGCTCCGCTGCCTCCAGGAGATGGACTCGGATTAGGACACAGCCAGTGTGAGAATCTCTTTCAGCGCCCCTCTCTCTCTCTCTCTCTCTCTCTCTCTCCCTCCCTCTCTGTGTGTCTCTCCACCAAGCCAGCGTGCTACCCTCCTTCCCTCTCTTCTCGCTGAAGCTCCTTTCTTTCCATTTCCTCCAGGGAAAGCTGTGCACACAGCAGTTGTCTCTGCCTTCAGCTGCTCCCTCTCCCCTCTCTCGCTCCCTCTCTGTCTCAGTCACTAGTACATATAAAAGGCATGCTTGTTCAGCCCGTCGCCTCAGTCTCTTCCTGGCGCTCTCTCGCTCTCTTCCCGCCTTGTGCTTTTTCGTTTATCCCCACCTCCCTCTACCCCCTCCCCCCCCACACACACACCCCAACCAAGCAACCAAGCGAGCAAGCCAGCTCCCTCCCTCCCTCTCTCCGCACTTTTTCTTTCTCACTGTCAAAGTTGCCTTTCAAATGCTGATGAGCAGCCGGAGCAAAAGAATGAAGGAGAGGAAGGACGATGGAAGAGTGGACCGCTCAAACAAGTGGGGAGATTCCGTCACATCCCCCCCACCCCTCCAAAAAAAGTGAAACGTCCCATCCTGTCCCTGTATCAGTGGCCAAACCATTAGCGATATCTCCACAAGATCATGTTTTATGATTGACACTCTCAAGTGGGCATTTGATAGCTTTTATCTAAACTTTTTCACATTTATTTGCGTTAATGTGGTGTCCTAGTGGTTAGCAGATGCGCCTCACAGAACTGAGATAAGGGGTTCAAATTAAGACTCTTGGGTGGCTTTCCTATGAGTATTCCGACTTCCTCTCACATTTGTTAGGTTTCTCCATCCATCCATCCATCCATCCATCCATCCTTCCATCCCTCCATCCATTTTCTTTACCACTTATCCTCACAAGGCTCGCAGGGAGTGCTGGAGCCTATCCTACCTGTCAACAGGCAGGACGCAGGGTACACCCTGAACTGGTTGCCAGCCAACCGCAGGGCACTTGGAGACAAACAGCCGCACTCACAATCACACCTATGGTCAATTTTAGAGTGTCCAATCAATGTTGCATGTTTTTGGAATGTGGGAGGAAACCGGAGTGCCCGGAGAAAACCCACGCAGGCAGGGGGAGAACATGCAAACTCCACACAGGCGGGGCCGGGATTGAACTTGGGTACTCAGAACTGTGATGCCAACGTTTTTACCAGCTGAACCACCGTGCCGCCTAGGGTTAGGGTTAACATTCTAAATTGAATTCAGTTGCATGTGAGTGTAAATTATCGGTCTATATTTGGCCTGTGAATAGCTCGCAACCAGTCTAGGGCGTGCCCCCACCTCTTGCCCAAAGTCAGCTGGGTTGGCTCGGAATAAGCTCCAGCTCACCCACAGCCCTAATAAGGGCAACAGGAATAGAAGATAAACGGACAGATGGTTGTTAATGATCACGGTTGGCATTTTGTGTGATGATGAAGTGCACGGCAGAGCTGTTTCTAATATTTTGACCCTCTCGTGTAGCTTAATGAAATATTAAACAGCCCTCAGTAAGATGCAGCACAGTTCTGCACCCCTGCACGCTGCAACTACAATAATAAATATATTGCTACATTTATTTAATTGATGGATTAAGGCCAGTTTAGTAGAAGAACAGTGATGAAAGGCAAAGAACCATATTTAGCCATTAAAATTGGAAATGTAGGGCAGAACAAAGACTCAGCAACTAAAATGACTACTAATTGAAAAAAAAATTGTAAAAAAAAATGACTGCTTAAACACAAGTGATTCTTTGCAAAACATCACAAATTCATGTCAATAGACTGCAACACTTTGGAGGTTCTTCAGGATCAAGATAAAAATCATAAAACTTGAGATATTATGCAGGGAAGAGCATATGTGAGGGCGACATCATTTTGCATTGTGACACAGTTCTATCAGCACATTAAGGTTAAAAAAAAAACTTAAAGAGGGGGCCGTTGTTTACGTATGATAGATGAATCATGAAACTTCCCCCTTAATGATTCCGAAGCTTCATGAAGACCATTTGTCTTGAAAGTTATCTTGACGCTTCAAGAAATGTTTGGCTACATTCATGATATGATTAATGGGAACTCTTGAAATAATAATAATACTATTCAAAGGTTTTCAGGACTTTACCAAGACAGGCATCGGGCAAAGTTGAAGAGACTCACCTCGCAGGCACAATTACCCCCCGCCCCACATGCATGTTCGTCACATACTGTCCTGCACACATCAATAGAATCAACAGAGGGTCCACAATTTGGCAATGATCACCTTCTTTTTACATTTTTAGGTGTGTTGATCATTTAAAAAAGGTGTGAGGTGTGGTCAGCTCACAATATCAAAGGCTGTTTTATTTCATTTTTATGTTTTCTTTTAAATAGTTTTATCATGCCGGCAAGGTGGGTTATCACGAGTTCAGAGGTCGTGACTTCATATCATGGGCCGCAACCTGCCTGTGTGAAGTTTCCATGTCCTCCCTTCCGTGCTTGCGTGGGGTTTTTTTCTCGAAGTACTCTGGCTTCCACATGCATCTTAGGTTGATTTTAAATTTAAATTGACCATCAGTGTGAATATGAGTGTGAATTGCTATTTGTCTATCTACGCGCTGTGATTGGCCGCCTCGCGCTCCAACGGCTTGTGACCTACCGCCTAATTGGTGATTAAAATAGAAAGTAAAATAAATCCTAGAAGCGCACATATAATATGAGCAACTAAAAATGTCACATTGCAAGCATAAACGGCCCCCGACATTTGAAGGTGCGTTGCACACGTGCGTCTTCGTGAACAAATAATCAGACTCACTCAAGTCTCCTCTCTATACTAAAATACCCCCCCATACCACCACCCCCACCCCTGCCCGCCTTCCACCTCTCCTCTGTTCTTTCCCCTTGCCCTCAAATGCTACTCAGAATATTGATACATCACCCCCACCTCGTCTTCCCTTCCTCCCTCTCTCTCCCTGTCTCTCCCTCTCCCTCCATCACTCACTTTCTCCACTGAATACTGATAGGCTGTCTAGTCCGTGGTCTGAGTTTCAAATCTCTGCCTCCCTGGCGCTTCCTCCCGTTCCGAGGCGAGAAAAAGCAACGGCATAAAGGGGCAAATAGCACACAAGTCAGAGCACAGACATAGACATAAATTCACTTAAGTACCATTTCAGATTATGTCAAGACCCAAAAAAAGAAGGGAGTTTAACATTGTGGGAAGATGAGGGGAAAAGAGGAAGGCAAAGGGGGTGGTGGTGGGATGGGGTGGGGGGGGTGTCGGTTGAGAAGAAAAGTGCTGCTTTGATTGGCCTGCAGCGGAAACTGGCCTGAGTGGTCCTGCTGCACGGTAGCGAGCGGGCGGGCTGGCGACAAAAGGGAAAAGACGTGTGAAAAGTTCAGGCAAATGAAGACGCATTCAGGGGGTTTTGTACGACAACCTCCCTCCCGCCTCATTGTGGGACATGTCAGCCACGGCCCGGTGCGGGCAGGAGGAGGGGCTGAATGAGGTCGTCAATGAGCCCCAGTGACGACCCCCCCCCCCCCATGAACACACACACCTATACACACACACACACACACACACATATGCTGTAACGGAGCAACAGCACAGACAGAAAACATGTTGCTTTTCTCTCAGATGGTGCAAAAGCTTTTCAGGACAGTTGTGCTCAGGTACGTGCATGTGTGTGCGTGCGCGCGTGTGTGTACGTGTGCAGTCTTGTTCTGTCTGTATTAGAAGTACACAGACACTCAGAGAGAGTGTGTGTGTGTGTGCATGTTTGTCCTCCAAGTCTTCCCCATTTGTCCTTGAAGCAGGCTTGCAGGGAATATGTGTCTTTCTAATAGAGAGAGAAAGTGTCTGTGACTGTGCCCGTGTGTGTATATGCGTGTGTATTTAAGGGGGTCACTAACTTAAGCAAACTAGCACCCGTCGCTCCAACAGGGGGCAGGCTGTGACAAGCAAGTCGGCGTTTCCACTACTTGCAGGAAGAAGGACATGTGCACACATCCTGTATTCCCCACACATTTTTAGAATAGTCTCAGAATTACCGTATAATATTGCCACTGACTGAAAATTGAGTTCAAAACTAAATATAATGAAGAGTATTTATGGAGAACTGCAGTAAAACAAAATGGAGACGGATATTGGTTGGAAGCAATGAGGGCTTTATTTCCAAAGTTCCCATATCGTGGGCACTAACGTACGTGTTCACCCAGATGTGAATTCTAAGACCTGCTGCACACCGAAGCGAAAAGGCCAAATACCACTAAATTTGATCATCGGGAACTGCTATTCTTTTCAGGAATTGGGAAACAACATTTTAAAGCACCTCCTACTGCATCCATTCATTTTCTTCCACTTATCTGAGGTCAGGTTGTGGGGCAGTACCCTTAGCAGGGTAACCCAGACCGTCCTCCCCGCAGAAAATCCACTCAGCTATTCTGACGGCATCCGGAGGCATTCCCTGGCCAGTCGGGAAACTGTCTGTCCATCGTATCCTGGGTCGTCTGCTAGTCAATCTCCTGTTCCATTCTTGCCTCACTTGTGAACAAGACCCCGAGATACTTAAAGTCATGCACTAGGGGTAGGGCCTCATACCAGACCTGGAGAGGGCACGCCACCCTTTTCTGGCCACAGACCACGGTCTCAGATTTGAAGGTGCTGATTCTCATCCCAACCGCGTCACACTCAACTGTGAACCACTCCAGCGAGAGTAGGAGATCATGGCTCAATGAAGTCAACAGGACCATACCATCTGCAAAAAACAGAGATGCAAAACTGATGCCACAGAACCGGACCTCCTCTACGCCTCGGTTGCGCCCATGAACAAAGTCAGTAATAAAGGGGAGCCTCGGGGGAGTCCAACCCTCCGTGGAGAATGCGGCCCAAACTCACACTGGTTGTACAGGCACTGGATAGCTTCCACTAGGAGGTTCAGTTCCCCCGTACTCCCAAAGCACGCCCCACAGGATGATCCGAGAGACACGTGGACTGGTCGGGCAAACTTCCATACACCCACAAGAACACACTGCTCCTCTTGGATCTAAGATTCAACTTCCCGACAGGACCCTCCTCTCAAGCACCCCTGAATACAACATACTCGAGAGACTGAAGAGTGTGATCACCCTGAAGTTGGGACAGTTGTAGGGGGACCACCAACCCAGTCTGCCAGTCCAGAGTCACAGTCCCCGATCTTCATTTGATGTCGCAGAGGCATGCCAACCAGGCCAGCCAGGACGCAAGTTCCGTTCCCCGTGGCCTCACTGAACCCATCGGGCGCCTGAGTTTTTGGCTTAGCGACCACAAAGATATATTCTGCTTGGCCAACATACAAATTGCTATACCATCTAAATGAAGGTTTTGGGATCAGCGCAAATAATTGGCTCTTTTTGCTCAAAGGGAACAAAGAGAGAACATCAGTACTGCTCTAACTTCCAAATTGGAAAGGAAGAAGGAAAAACACATTGTGTGCAGACTGAAACTTTAACATTGATGCAGGCTCCTCCCGTGATTGATAAAAAAGAAAAAAAAAAAAAAAATATATATATATATATATATATATATATATATATTGTTCTGTGTTGCCTGAAAGAAACAATACACTTGCCATCACCTTGATAGTATTCTTATTTAGAATAACATTGTCGAATCCCGACTGCAGACGCACGCGTATGCGGCCGGCACAAAAGGTTCTTTTAATGATGCCGTAACAGGAGATAATATTCTAAATGTATCAGACAATTCTTTGAGGGCGTGTGGCCATTAAAGAGCCATTTTGGCGTCTGTTGAATAGGCTCCTCCATATTTCATTGAGATGCGTATCTGCGTTTCACACTGTCTGCCTGCTCTGTTATTCTCTATTCATAAGTGACCCGTTGCTCCCTGCCATACAATCCTTCACCTTCCTGGCTTAGAAGTAATTACCACTTTAATTTGCTGCCTGCTTTTGTGCATGTGTATCTGTAACTGTGTGTGTGTGTGTGTGGCTGGGCATGTGAGTGAGTGAGACTCTGTATGGATATTGAGGGCAAGGGAATGCATGGTTTCATCACCTAAACTGTATGACTGGGATTTGAACAGCTTTTCAATAATTGATTAGCAATCATTTACATTAAAACGGGATTAACCTGTAAATATTTTTTTTTTGCAGTTGTGTGTTTTAATTCAATTCTACTTTATTGGAGATGATGAGTTTGAAATAAATGTAATGGTTACACAACATACAATTCAAACTCAAGACAATAAAAATGTAATTTTGATGGGAAGAGGGAGATTACTTATTTTCTTACTACGTGACGTCAGCCGTGCAGCGCTTTCAAACAGCTCACAGCTCACTTTTTAATCACAAATATTATTTAGGCTAAGGACTGTACATCCTTCAGCGAGTTAGTCCTTACCCTCAATGTCCGATTGACGATCACGTACTCGGTATGAATAATTAACCTACATTGCATTGCGCATTTAACACCCCAGTAAAGCTGTATTTTAATCTGTAAAAAAAAGTAACAACCATCAAAAATACTTTTTTACTTGGGAAAAATAGTGTGGCGACAGTGACGTTGTGCTTTCTTTACACTTTTAAGGTACTGCACAGTCACTGTCCAATTACATTCTTCTATTTGCTGGGGGGAAAAAAAGTGGTGGTCTTGGATAAATGTTAGTGCACATGTGGTGTGCTCATTACTAAAAATGACGAGCTCCAAGTGACTGTTTTGATGTGAGAGATTGATGATGCAAAAGAAAACATGATTGAAGGTTAAATTACTTTCCCAGGAAATGTAATATGTTACTTTTGGCTTTTTACTCACAACGGCAGATTTCTCACAACCTGTTACCTTGAGCCTCAGGAGCTTTGTTGGACTGTCTTGGAATAGCCACCTCGGGAAAATAAAATAAAAAATTGCCCTTCCTCCGTTTACTACCATTTCGGGAAGGTTAACAAACAGAAAGAGTGAAGCGGATTTGAAGTCGAGATTGTTTAGAAGTGACGGAGAATTAGAAAAGCATTGCTCGGCATGTACGTTTATCATTTCTTTAATATTTATTTGACTGTATATTCTTCAAAAATACAGCTTCAAAGCAATATTTTTTTGTTACAATAACTATTATCAACAAGTCATGCTACCAACATAGTAGCTGTGACTTGTTTAGAGTGTACCTAATTATTATAAAATCATCAGATGACTGTATCCATCCATCCATCCATCCATTTTCCTCACCACTTATCATCACGAGGGTCACGGGGAGTGCTGGAGCCTATCCCAGCAGTTAACAGGCAGGAGGCGGGGTACACCCTGAACTGGTTTCCGGCCAATTCCAGGGCACATTGAGACAAACAGCAGCACTCACAATCACACCTAGAGGTAATTTAAAGTGTCCAATAAATGTCTCATGTTTTTGGAATGTGGGAGGAAACCAGAGTGCCCGGAGGAAACCCACGCAGGCACGGGGAGAACATACAAACTCCACACAGGCGGGTCCGGGATTGAACCTGGGACCTAAGAACTGTGAGGCCACTGTACCCCCACTACTGTATTATTATTATTTTTATTAGGGATGAGCGAGTACCAATTCCAGGTATCAGTATCTGGCTGATACAGGCCTTGCATTGATGTATCGGGTTTTTGTGAAGGCTGCCAATGCCAGCCACCGATACTTAAGACAGAAAAATCTAAGTCCGTTTTATCAGTAGTTGGCGCTACAATGCAGCGGTTTGCCCCATCCGCAAATCGTCATGTGGGTCCAAAAGGAGGATTTTTGTTCACAATTTCGGTCATTGTTATTTGAAATTTTAGGTATCAAAAGTACTAGTGTTATCGGTACTTGGTATTGGAAAGTACTCAAGTGAATACTCGTACTTTTCGCTCTGAAAAAATATGGTATAGAAAGTCCCTAAATGTGATGATGAGGATTATTATTACTAAGATTAGGCAGGCACCACGATGAACGACACGCTAGCACATCTGCTTCACAGTTCTACGGACCTGGGTTGAAATCCGGCCTCACCTGTGTGGGGTTGGCATGTTATCCAAAAACATGCATGCTAGGTTAATTGCCCGTAGGTGTGAATGTGAGTGCCAATGCTTGTTTGTCTATATGTGCCCTACAATTGGCTGGCGACCAGTCCAGGGTGTACCCCGCCTCTCGCCCAGAGTCAACCGAGAAAAGCTCCAGCAGGCCCGCTACTTGAGTGAGGACAATGAATGAATGAATGAAAATTAGGGATGTGGCATTACCAAACGTGGTCCCATAGTCTTTAAAGCTGGGATATTGACCAAAAAAAAAAAACGTACATATTTTTCCTTAAAGTACATAATACTGCATGCAGGCTGAACGGAAAAGAGGATATACAACATACTAATGCTTGTAAAGACAATACAGTACAGTACATACAATTAGCATGCATGTCACAGTCTAATATGCAATATTACTTTAACTTTTGTCTCCAAATTTGCAGATTTATTCCCAAATAGTAATGCAAATGAGCGCATATATGAGTGTGCGAGTGTGCGTACTATATGATTTGTTGTACTTTGTGCGCACGTGTGTGTGTGTGTGTGTTTACATCTATCCTCCCATTGGTCCAATTACTCCACAACCAAAGCTTGTCTGCTTCCCTGCATCTTTTTTAAAAAACCCTCACCCTACTCACCCCTGGAGTCCCAATGGTGGAGCCAGTGCCCCCCACCCCGCCGCCCCCTTAGCCTTTCACAGCCAGATTGTCCGTCACAATACACCACCGCTGCCCCGGCCCCCCGATCCCCTCACAGGACCTCCACTATACCTCCTGTTCCCTCACACCTCCAGAGTCCTCTCCATTGTTCCCCACTTGGTCGCTCACCTCCCATCATTGTGTCTTTCTCCTCCTTCATTTGCCCCCTAAACTCTTCCACCCCCCTCCCCCTTTGCCTTTATCCATTCTTCCCATAGTACCCCCACCTGCCCTCCCCAGTCCCAGGTGAGCTGACGACACAAGGAGAGCCAAAACACCCAGTGAATATTAATGGTTTGATCTGAATATTAATAAACTATGCATATTAATGATCTTTAAAAACAAAACAAAAAGCTTCAATAAAACGGTATGCTGCAGGGACACATACACAAGCAACACACACACACACACACACACACACACAGACGCGTCCAATCTCTACAATCCGTCGCACTTTGTGTCGCATAGTTAAAACGAGGCCTTATCCTCCGACCCGCTGTTTAAATGCTAAGCGTCGCATTGAAGACAAATGCCTTCTCTCTTCCTCCTGCTCAGCAAATGAAGACACTTCTCTTCTCCTTTCCCACGTCCTTCTCTTCTATCTCATCCTGTTGCTCTCCACTTTCTTTTTATCTCCTTCTGCTCGTTTAGTTCAGCCAGCTCCCGTCTCCCCGGTTCACCTCCCTTCCTCTTTACTCGCTCCCCACCCCTCTACCTTTTTTTTTTTTTTTTTTTTTTTTTTTTTTTTAAGATTTCCACCCCCCCCCCAACAAACTATCTCACCCCCTTTCCCGCTATATATTACCCCATCTCTTGCTCCCATCCTCACCTACTCGATATTCCAGCCTTGTTCTCCTGCAGTCTCCAGCACAACTTTCTGACCCACTTCCTCTCTCGTCCCTGGCCTCCTGATCAAAGCCTGGAGGACGGCATTGCCTTGGGCAGAGGAGAGGGAGAACGTGAGCTGGGTGGGGAGGCGGGAGGTGGATTTTTGGAAGGGGAGGGTGGATGAAGGGATCTGAGTTGAGAGGAAAAGAGGAAGAGACAGATAGAGAAAGGATAGAGACGCAACCCAGAGATCACAAAGCTCGGGAAAGAGGAGCCAGGTGCCCTCTCAAGCCCAAGGACAAAAGCTCTTCTTTGCTGATCACACACACACACACACACGCACGCACGCACGCACGCACGCGCACACACACACACACACACACACACACACACAGACTGTCAGTGCCGTCATCTACATTACGTGTGACGACAATAGGTGACAATGCGGTGTGATCAGGAAAAATAAGGAAATGTCTTTTTGTTTACTCTCTGCCAAGATTTTCTCATTTTTGAGGGAGAGGGGTGGAAGTCAAGAGGATGTTGAACAAATTACACTTTCACATTAGGTGTTGTCCCATCTTGTTATTGTGGTTTTGCACAGATGAGCGCTGGTAACGACGAGTGGATATGCATCCCAGCAGGTGTCAGTCAGGGCGTTACATCTTTCCCGTTTATAACAGGGGCCTCGATTAGCTGGCGAAAGGTCAATGGTGATCAAAGTCAGCTGTGATAGGCTCCCAAATGATGATCATTAAGTGCTGATCAAAACAGTGGAACCTCTTCAAACTTGAAATTCCGTAAACATTGTAAAATTTTCAAATGGAACAGGATTTTCATAGGAACATCAATTTTTTCATGGGACTTGATGGGAATAAATTACATCTTAAGACTTTAGGTCATTTCCTCCTCGGGAAGACATTGATCCAAATATTTTTAGAATAGCGACAGCTATAGTGCTTGCGTGACATAGTCATGGTGGAAACTTTCACGTTTTGGAATGAACAATCCCAAAGTTTGCCAGGCTCAGCCATATGCAGCCCATCGCGTATAGGACACCACAATTAAATATGCTCACCTTTGATTCAAGACTCAAGAGGTGTCTGGCTTCTTCTTTTTGATCGTTTTTGCTAATTAGACTTAAATAATCCAGCCAAGAAACTCCAATAGTCTCCTTTTTCGAGGTTAGCGCATTTGCAGAAATGATCGACACAGCCAACACCTTCCGCCTTTACAGTCTCTGGCTATTTTTGTGCCGTGATCAGTTATACAATCTTGTTCTTGTTTTCCTTTCGGCTTGTCTCGTTAGGGGTCGCCGCAGCGTGTCATCTTTTTCCACCTAAGCCTATCTCGTGCATCTTCCTCTCTAGCACCCACTGTCCTCACATCCTCCCTCACAACCTCCATCAACCTTTTCTTTGGTCTTGCTCTCGCTCTTTCACCTCCATCCACAGCACCCTTCTACCAATATACTCACTCTTTCGCCTCTGAACATGTCCAAACCATTGAAGTCTTCTCTCTCTCACCTTGTCTCCAAAACATCCAACTTTGGCTGTCCCTCTAATAAGCTCAATTCTTATCCTATCCAACCTGTTGACTCCGAGCGAGAACCTCAGCATCTTCATTTCTGCTACCGCCAGTTCTGCTTCCTGTTGTTTCTTCAGTGCCGTCTCTAATCCGTACATCATGGCTGGCCTCACCACTGTTTTATAGACTTTTCCCTTATTCTAATTAAATTACAGGCATTGTTTGGTTACCTCGTCCTGGTGACCCGTTTTGATACACATTGCGCTCTCTCTTTCACGATCCCAAAATTTTGACATTTACTGTTTTTTTACAGGTCTGCCATCATCAAAGCAATTTATTTCAACAGGAAGTGCTGTGTGCGACGGCACCAATATTAGTCTATGTGGGGAAATGATACCTCCGAAGCTTCAAGGCAGAACTTGTGCATCAACCTTTTTTGTGATTGTATTATTTGATGAATCGTTGCAGCAGCCGTAGGTTTTTCCACTGCTCTCTGTGTTTGGGCCTGGGCTTTTGCCTGCTTCCATTAAATGTTTCTTTTCAATCATTGCTGATTCTTCTCCGTGCTGTGAGTGGTCTTCCTCTTTTGCTGTTTCCATCTGTTGGCGCTCAAGTACAGTGCTCAAATCCACTCAAGTGCTATCTTTGGCATTTTGTCGCCGTCCCACCATCAGTGCGTGCCCGAATGTAATCATTGTGCATTTCTTCATGATTTGAGTCAGAGTTCTCATCTTGGTTATTTCCTGAAATTCCCAGAAATTATTCTTAGGCTTCCATCATTTGTTTCGCCTTAGTTGTTATTTGTAATGTCTCAGATGTATCGAAAACCACCAAGAGAACTACTGCTTCCAATATTTTGCCTTTTGTTTGTAGCTTGATACTTTTTCTCTTGCATATAATGTGTAATATTGTAAAATGTTCAATTTGACTTTGCATTCACTATCATTATTTCCTTCGAGCTTTTGATGTCATTGCTACTGTTGCTTTCAACGTATTGAATTTTTTTTGCCCCTCTGCAGCTTTTCCACTGATAGATCTTTGCGACCCTTCGTGTCTGATTTATAACTTTACATCTTCATTAAACCTTGGAGCCATTTTATCCATGACCTCTTTTGTTTCATCTGTGCATCTTTGAAGATTGTCTGGAAGCTTTATCAAATGAAGGAATGTCATCAGCAATTTCCTGGTTCCACAGTTGATACCAAGACCTGCTTGAAGATCCTCATTCCAAAATCAATAACCAGGAGGAAGAGGGAAGGTGACAAGTTACCTCCCTTTATGACATCAGCACTAAACTTCAAATATTGTTAACCAGGATTTTACAAAATAGAAGGTTGGCGCTTCAAAGGGAACTTATGTAAATATTTCATGCTGGAACATCCGTGCTTAGACTTACGAGTACCAAAACCTACTATTTTTTTGCTTTTTTGTTACGAGTCTTAACCTCCACCCCACCCCCTCCAGGCCCCGCCTCTTAAAGGCATATATCAGACCCACAGAGACTACAATACATGCAGTATTTTGTCAACCTGTAGAATCTTTTCGATAACTGAAGTAAAAATAGACTGACAGAGTATTGTTGCACAAGTGAGGACAAGCTCTTTTAACTCGGGATGTGGCTGTGTTCAGAATCAACCAATCACATTCAAACTTGTTAAATGGGAGTCAGCACACATTGAAAGGGCCTCTGGTAAACCCCAAATAAATTCATCAGTTTTAATGGGCTATTCCTGACAGTTTTTGTTCTTTCGTTTTTTTTTTTCTTTTTATCTGTCACACTGAGCGTTCGTTATTTGGTAGTGTTCATAATTACCGCCACTTTGTCTCATGCATCAAGTGTATCCAGCTGAGAGCCCCAAAACATGATGTTGCCACCTTCTTGCTTTATTGTAGGCTTGGTGTTCTTTTGGTGATGAGCAGTCTTGTGTTTGTGTCTTTTGGAATTACAGCCATCAAGTTCAGCCGTGATGAAATCAGTTACGAGAGGGTGTGCACACTTATGCATCCACATTAATGAAGTCTTTTTTTTTTTTTTGTTTACCCCCTTGAAATGATACAGATTTAAAAAAAAAAAAAAAAGTAATCAACTGAGTTTGTAAAAGTTATCGGGTTGGGGGGGGCTTTTAGTACGGTAGCATTGGTTCGTGATAAAGATGATGCGTGTTCCGATTTGCACACACATTTGCGAATTTGCGATTTTTTTTTTAGGAACCGAATTCTGGCTTAAATGGAGTTAAATAGGCTGTACTTAAAACATTGTCTGCACAGTATTAAAGGTTTTTGATGGTCACGGTTTGACTCTGGAACCGATTATTTCAATTATAATTGATCCCTAAGGGAAAATGTGTTGTGAAATTAGAACAAATTGAAAGTGTACCAGGCGTTACGGAACAGATTGCGTTTGATTCGGGAAGCCCTGCTGTATCTTAAGTCTTAATTTCTCTGAAAGTATGAATTATTCAGCAAGCGTAGACGCTAATTTGCGTCGAATTATGAAAAGGGGAAAAATACGCTCGCAGCTTGTTATATCAAGGAATTCCTAGACTTTTAGGAGCTTTTTGGAATGTAAACAAGATGGCTCTCCGTGCAGGATTGCAGTCTAAGGGCTTGTCCATCCCAGCGGCCATGTCAGTCAGAGGCGGGAGGGAGCAGGGGGTGAGGTGGGGGGTTGCTATAGGCGTGAAGGATGGAAGAACACCAGTCCATTTGTACCCAGAGTGAGGTGGGGTGCGCTTTAGCATTCCTCGTGCATCCCGACAAAGAGCACTAATTATAAATAAATTAGGGACACGACACGGTGCACCACAAGGGGGTGAAGTGTGTGTGTGTGTGTGTGGGCGGGGGGGGGGGGGGTAGAGAGGCGGATAGAGAGCCCAGAGCTAAAAGAAATAGACAGAGACACCAGAGTGAGGGAGAACAAGACAGGAGAGATTTTGCAATGACATCGAGGTGCAAGTGGGAGAAGAAAGTAGATAAGAAATAAGAGGAATGGAGCGCAGGAAGGCCAGGGGATGTGGATGGGGATGAGGTGGCGGAGGCGGAGGGTTGTAAGTGAGCGAGTATACAAGGCCTGAATCCTCAAAATATAGCTCCGGCATACATCTGCTGCCAAAAAAAAGCACGACAAGATTCCCACTAGATGACGGAGCGGAGGCGCTGCAATGTGTTTGAACACAGATAGAAGAAAGTGGCGGGGAAATTAACAAGCGCAATGACACAAAGGGAGAAACGTCAAGATGAATGGTTGCGAGGAGGGGGTGGGGGGAAAAAAACAAATTGGCCTTTGTTTGGAATGAATTGGCTGTGTTTTAGAAAGGAAGTGATATAAATCTGATTAAAGAAATGCTACGCAATAAGGAGGAGACAAAGATATCAAGCGGAGTCAACACTCCTAACTTGTCACTCAAGCTTATCTGAGATGACTTGTCAGCCAAGCGAGTGAGTGCATGTCAAGAGACTGTGGTGTGTGTGTGTGTGTGTGAGTGAGCGAGAATGTGAACGCTTGTGTGCGAGACTTGTGTTCTGAAAGAAGAAAATTTTGCGTCTTTTGCGTCACGCATGCACATGTGCTGTGTGTACGTATTTGTGAGCATGCCCGCATTTGTGTTGGTTTTTGAGTGCCTTTTATTTTGTGTGTGTGCATGTGTGTAAATGGGAGCCTTAGCCCTATCTAAATGGATCACACTTCAGAGTGGGCCGCCATTTCTCAGAGGTTGGCATCTCCGTGCAGACGGACAGATATAGATGAAGAGAAGGATGGATGGAAGGATGAATGGATGAGTGGGTGGACGAGGATGAGGATTTCGGATGGGGGGGGGGTCCACTCAAGGTCACGTCCCGCCTGAAGCGGAAAAGAATTGACCGGCGGGAGGAGGCAAAAACAACAGTGGCGCTCACTCGGTGAGCGTCATAACGTGATGGAAGTTAACAAGCCCGCCGCGCGATTAAAGCTGGGAGACATTTATTGTCCCCGGCCAAGTGGCGTGCGCCTCCTTGTCGCCTTGAGGCACGGCGGAGGGGGTCAGAGGTCAGCAGAACTGTGACAAAGACGGAGAAAGGTCTGCAGACTGACCTGCGATCGGCCCCCTGACACTCCCTCCTCATCATGGTGAGCCCAGTCGCCATAGCTACTGAGCTGCACACACTAACATGATGTCACTATTGGACTTCAGGGAGGTGCAGAGGAGAGGTCACGGCGCAGTCCTCACACACAAATCAGATATTATTCAAATGATAACTACGATGGCATTTGGCAGCCCAGAGGACTCGTGGTGAGCAAAGCTGCCCCACATTTTGGGGTTTACATGTTTTAGTTGTTTTCGTTTAGTTACAACTTACGCTTTACCCAATTTCTGAGATTTTTGAGTTGTGAGCTGTCAGTCAGAAGATTTTTTATTTAGTTGAGTTAAATATTTTTTGAGGTGGCATTTGGGCTAAAAATATTGAGAACCACTGAATTACAGTATGTGTTCCATTGATTTTAATTACACTTGGTGAAACCACTTTATTTCTTCACACTCGCATATTATGTTCGGATATGTTTTTATATTAGTATGTTTCTTTATTAAAAAATATAACAAAAATGTGTGTTTTTTTTGGAGTTTGGAACAGTTTAATGGCATGCAAGTGACTTGACTTAAGAGCATTGACACAAAATGATTGAAACTTTGAAGTCAAAGTACCAATGAAATAAAGTACTTTTAGATTCCTGATGGAAAAAGGAAGGCATTTATTTGTGACCTCGCCATCCACTAATTAGGCCTTCCGTTAATTACAATTGATAAAACAACAAGTCTGACGGCAGGACAAGACTTTTTTTTTTGCTGCACACGTTTTTAATTTGTGGCAACCGCACCTCCATCATCAAAGTGAAGCTTCTGTACGAGTCGAGTGTGTAAAGTTGTAGCAAAGGAGGGGAGTTAAAGGCAGGTGAGGTAGAAAAAAAAAAAAAGTAAAAAAAAAATTAAAAAAAGAGGAGCGAGGAGCAGCTTGTTGCATTAGCATTCCACCAGCAGAGAGGCTGTCTGTTTGCCTCTGGCAGCAGCCGAGAAGGGGGGGTGGGGGCTGGGGGGACACACTCTGCATCCTCACGCAGCTCGTCTATCTCTCGCTCTGTCACTGTCTATCTCTCGCTCTGTCTGTCTCTGCCTGTCTCGCTCTCGCTTTGCGCTCGCCCAGTCGACATCCAACAGCATGTATCCCCCACCCCCCCAGAGCCCCCTTTCTTTGCCGCCGCCTGTCACCGTTTTTCTCCACCCGAGACGTTTTCCTCTTGTATCTCCCCCATCACGCTGTCAGAGCGGCATCTTGCTTGTTTATCTCTCCTGCTGCTAATTTTCTATTGTGCCTCCATCTTTTTCATTAGGAACTCCGTGGGGGCCCCTCCCTCCCCTGACTAAAGGTGCTGCAAGTGCTGACATTTGATGGTGGTCACTGTAGATAAACTGTTTTAGATATCGGAGTTTAAAGCACTTGACATCAACAGGTGTGTCGCACAGTCGCAGTATAAAAAAAAAAAGATGAATTATTTATAACGCACATCTGCCTCACAGTTCTGAGGACCGGGGTTTGATTCCCGGCCGCGCCTGTGTGACGTTTTCACGTTCTCCCCGTGCCTGCGTGGGTGTTCTCCGGGCACTCCGCGGTTTCCTCCAACATCCCCAAAACATGCGTCGACACAAAATTACCCATAAGTGTGAACGTGCGTGCAAATGGTTGCGTGTTTGTATGTGGCCAGCGATTGGCTGAGAACTAATTCAGGGTGTAAGAATCCTTTTGCAAAAAGATAGCTGGGATAGGCTCCAGCACATGAAACTAGAAAGGATAAGTGAAACGGAAGATGAATTTCTCACAAAAAGAGACATTTGTAATGTGCTTCCACCGCTTGTGTAATGAGAGTAACCACACTTGCAACACCATCATCTTTGCGTCTGTTGAAAAGTCTGTTTAAGTGAATACACTACAAAGAAGAGATATTTACTTTTAAAACTTTATTGTTTTTAACCAAGAAGAAGAGAAGCTGGTGGTGTTTCTGGATGTGGTTGATTTAATGTCTTTTGCTTTGCATAGTCGAGTTTTAAGTTGCACTTACGGATGTAACACCGAACTGTAATTACAAACATTGGCTTTCTGAAGCGTTCCTGAGACCATGTGACAATATCCTTTGCACATTGATGTCGGTTTTTGATGTAGTGCCGCCTGAGGGATCAAAGATCACGGGTATTCAATGTTGGTTTTCGGCCTTGCTGCTTCTATGCAGTGATTTCTCTGGTTTCTCTGAACCTTATGATGATAATATGGACTGTAGATGATGAAATCCCTAAATTCCTTGCAATTGTACGTTTAGGAACATTGTCCTCAAACTGTTTGCCTATTTTCTCACGCACTTGTTCATAAAGAGGTGAACCTTGTCCCCAACTTTGGCCCCATCTTTGCTTATGAATTCAGGAATGTTTCTTTTATACCCAATCATGGTTCCCAATTAGTTCACCTATCCCAGCTTCTTTTGCAACGTGTTGCAGCCATAACATTCTAAGTTCATTATTTTCTCAAAACAATATAAAGATTTGAACATTAAATGTCATTGTAGTGTATTCAATTAAATATAGGTCAAATGTGCCTTGCAAATCATTGTATTCCGTTTTTGTTTTAAACAACGTCCTAACTTCTTTGGAATTGGGGCTGTACATAATATTTTTTTTTGGGAGGGGGGGGGTCATAAATTACCAAATATTGTGCAATGATGACATATTTAAATTGAAAGTATTACTTTGGTAATATCAATACACCATAATAAGCATTTTTATCTATTTATGAAAGGCGGCACGGTGGAGCAGCTGGTAAAGCGTTGGCCTCACAGTTCTAAGGACCCGTGTTCGATCTCAGCCCAGCTTGTGTGGAGTATGCATGTTGTCCCTGTGCCTGCGTGGATTTTCTCCGGGCAATCCGGTTTCCTCCCACATCCCAAAAACATGCAACACTAGTTGGACACTTTAATTGCCCCTAGGTGTGATTGTGAGTGTGGCTGTTTGTCTCCATGTGCCCTGCGATTGGCTAGCAACCGGTTCAGGGTCTACCCCGCCTCCTGCCTGTTGACAGCTGGGATACGCTCCAGCACTCCCTGCAATCCTTGTGAGGATAAGCGGTCAAGAAAATAGATGGTTGGATATATTTATGAAGCCTTTGCATTCATGGGAACTGTGATAAGTTTCCGTTATTCATCAGTTGATGTTATAAAGACTACCACAACAAGACTGAGATAAGTGTTTTTTTTTACAATAAAGAAAAGCGGATTGGTGTTAGTAAACACCCGGACTCGGGTTTCAAATTTCGGCCCCGCTTTTGTGGAGTTTGCATGTTCTCCCTGTGCCTGCGTGGGTTTTCTCTCACATCCCACAAACATGCAATTTCTCTATATTGACTCTAGACTCTAAATTGCACCGTTTGTTTGTTTTTTTGCGCCCTGTGATTGGCTGGCAAGGGTTAGGGTTAGGGTTGACCACACCTCCTGCCCAAAGATAGCTGGGATAGGCTTCAGAAATCCCACGACCCTTGTGAGGATAAGCGTCTCAGATAATGGATGGATAATACAATTTTAACCAGTCCACTTTCTGAAACGATGTGCACTGACATAATAATTCCTTTCAGTTTCCTGTGTGGACGTGAACTGATTATATTAATAGCTACGTCTCCAAAGGTGTTAATTGGCCAGTTATTTTGTTCTTCAAAGTTAGTCACGCTCCCAAAACTCCCCTCCAAATGTATTAGAACAGCGTGGTCAATTCCTTTGTTTTTGTTGTATATGAAGACATTTGTTTGTTTTCAATTCAAAAGCTAATTATGAGAAAGAAGTTGGGAATTAATTCTTTTATTTCAGCTCCAGTGTGTTCCACGAACAAGTGTATGTGTTCACTGGGATGGATAAAAAGAAGAGAAAAGTTTTTTGTGTGCATGCATGCATGTTCAAGACAGTAAAGGCGATTCTTCTTTTTGATACCCTTGGCCAACCAGTTCGATGTCTGTTGCTCAGTACTTCAGTATTTTTTTTTCAGGACATTCTAAACTGTTGTATGGGCTATGCCCGTTTGTTCCATAACTGATCTGTTTTTCTTCTTCTCTTAGGTTCAAAATGGTTTGCTTTTCTCCAATAGACCGCACTCTGGTCTTCATGTTTGCTGAAGAGCAAATGCACATTTCACTGGTGCAACACAAAGCCCAGAAAAACATAATCTAATTTTTAAACAATCAATCTAAAAGGCAACACCTGAGCAACTACAAAACATCCATCAGTCATTTTTTAATACTTTTGGTCACTTGAAAAGTGGGCGGCTTCAAGCAAAAGGTGCTCTGTCCCGAGTTACTTCACACATACAATAAAATCTTCTTCTTCTTTTCCATCGGCTTGTCACGTCAGGGGTTACTACAGCGCGTCATCTTTTTCCATCTAAGCCATCTCGTGCATATTTCTCTCTAACACCCACAGTTTTCATGTCCTCCCTCACAGCATTTATCAAAATTTTCTTTGGTCTTCCTCTCGCTCTTTTGCCTGGCTGCTCAATCCTCAGCATCCTTCTACCAATATACTCACTCTCTTGCCTCTGGACATGTCCAAACCATCGAAGTCTGCTCTCTCGCACCTTGTCTCCAAAACATACAAGTTTTGCTGTCCCTCTAAAGAGCTCATTTACCCTCCAACCTGCTCACTCCAAGCGAGAACCTCAACATCTTCATTTCTGCCACCTCCAGTTCTGCTTCCTCTTGTCTCTTCAGTGCCACCGTCTCTAATCCGTACATCATGGCCGGCCTCACCACTGTTTTATAAACTTTTCACTTCATCCTAGCGGAGACTTTTCTACATAAAACACCATAAACCATAAAATAAAAGCTGAATTCAGAATTTTGTCTCCTATTTATCATTACATCTGAAACCCAAATGTCTTCAGTACTCAACAAAAACAAAGAAATTGCCGTACCAATACTTTAGGAAATGACTGTAACTAGCATTGGTTTGATAAAGTCTTTGCCAATCCAATCCTGGCCCTCCCTTTGGGACACTTTAGAATGAAGCATGGTAAGAAGTGCATCTTATTCGCTACCGGTGGCACAATGATGAGTGACTTACAGTACAATCCATTGGCCGCATAGGCAACGAGAATGTTTGCCTTTGCAGCTTGTCTGGCAGGAGGAATAATAAAATAGTGCCTGATAATTGTTCAGTGTGGACAAAGTCAGAAGGAGGATTTTTATTCCCAATATCCCATCGAGTGTCAGTGTTACGGCCGTAACGAGTCAATGTTCAGTGGCTCCCGTGATAAAATACAGATGATCCGTAACATTTGGCAGCTCTTCAAACTTGTAATTACATTTACAGTCAGTCTATGATGTACAATTTCATTATCAGATGAAACCCAATACCTATGATATCAACAACAACAAAAACAAAAAGCTCTTTCTGTGCTGCTAAGTTAAAAGGTGTCCTTTTGTCTCCATCCTCCACACTGGAAATGAATATCAAGCCTTTTCAATGTGACCTTCAAACTTAAAATGCCTTGATATCCATAAAAGGGTCAGGCGCCCCAGAATAATCACCATTTTATAGTTTCAGGTGAGAAGGCAGGGGAGGCCTCAACAGAGAAGATCCCGAGCGTCTGCTGACCTCTGAAACGTTACACATAAAGTATAATAGTCGCATGATTGTCATTGATTTTGAACCCTTCTCTTCATTCGTGTCCGCGGACTGCTGCATGTGCAGTGATCGGTGAAATAACTGAATACTGTACTCATAAAGGGAACATATTGGACCGAGGCTACTTGTGAAGTGCTTGTATACAAATAGTTGGGTCTTTGAAGTGCCTGCTCACCCATCAAATGTGAAATCTGACAACTTCAAACATTGGAGCTATTTTTCAAAATGTGCCTGCGAGCACTCCTCCACTTCCTCCACAACGTTACATAACAGTGAAGCTAATTAATATAATAATCACCCCCATGCAATGTTCTCCGCCCAGGACATAATCAACACCGATGCTATCTTCAATCCCATTACGTTTTCCACAGTTTATGAAACGAGCACACTTTTATACTGTGAACTACGTGGTAGTTTGGTTTGGATGAAAAACCAACAGGGAAATTGCTTTATTTTACAATTAATGCCAATAAACCATTTCGTGCTCGGAACTCCAATTTTTCCTCCCAATTGCAGAAATTGCAAAATTATGGAAGCTACAGCTCTTATCTTGAAAAACTTGCAAGTCAGATCACTCATAAATCAAAGTACTACTGTATACTCAACCAAATGACAGGAATTTAGTCCTATTTTTTTTAACGCATTGAACATACAAAACAAGGCAGGAAAAACACTTGACACACTGCCACGGTCGGAAGATCCTGAATAGCCAATATTCTCTCTCCATATCTCTTTCAGGAGCTCACAAGCCTTTAGAATAGGACACAAAAAGGTTTTTGA
The DNA here is from genome assembly GCF_019802595.1 of Syngnathoides biaculeatus. Lineage (NCBI taxonomy): Eukaryota > Metazoa > Chordata > Actinopteri > Syngnathiformes > Syngnathidae > Syngnathoides > Syngnathoides biaculeatus. The sequence goes on along the minus strand of NC_084647.1, from coordinate 25,170,586 downwards.
TCTATCTATATAAAAAAAAAAAAAGAACAAAGAAAAGAGCATAAGCAGTAGTGACATGTTTGAAAACTCAACCAAAAAAGAGTTAGGACTACAAAAGCGTGTGCTGCCGTCTCGCTACCTTTGGACTTCATGCACAGCCACTTTGACACCCCCCCCCCACACACACACACACACACAGCTTTGAGGCACAAATGCTTTTTGGCGTGTCAAGTCCAGTCTGTCTTCTCTGCCATGAAAGAAGTCAATCATGCAGAAGATTCAACCTTTGTCAGCACTTTGCCAGTTGACGCCTTGTGAACGCCACGCACACGTCACCGCCCTGACCACATTTAATTCGCCGTCTGCCGGCCTCAAAGTGAATCCCGCGCGCGCGCCAGGAAACACTTTCTGACATCACTGAAGAGCCGTCGAACAAAGTCAGCAAGTAAGCACGATGGGTATCAACATAATGCTCTGATGACTGCTGCTTTATCAAATTTAATTAGATTATACAGGCTTAACATGGCTGAGGCGTGAGAAGAAGGAGGGGGGAAGTAAGTCAGTAAATAGCGCGCTACTCAGCTGAGCTGACGTAAAACAGCATCTCTCGCAGACGGAATGGAATGTAAAAAAAAAGTCAGCATGGCATCCGTTCTCATCAACGTTAAGCAGGAACGTGTACAAAAGTATTTCCAGGATTTCCAATATTGTATACAGTCCGTAGTACCTTGCTACACAAGCTTGATTCATCTGCACACTTGTAATTCAAAACGCTTGTATATCAAATCCATTTTTATCCATTAAAATGAATTGAAACGCACTTATTCCGTTACAGGGCACCACTAAACAAAAACTGTAATGTCTTTTTTAATTGTAGAAATGCCACTCCCTGTTATTGCGCTTCATGAAGAAAAAACGTTATAACATAATTATGTACAATGTAAACAATTTGTTTTTATCATGAAGAAGACCACTACGATAATACAACAATAATATTAGCTGTTTTTGTGGCCTTGTTTTTGGATACACTGTCTGCTTGTCCTAAATTCCGCTGCCCACCTCTAAACAGGAAGACAATGAGAACTTCATTTTTATTCTGACCTTCCTTTACCGGCTGTGTATGCACTTAAGAGTTCATTTTCAGATTCTGGTATTTGGTTTCAATTCTCCAAATGGTCCAACCCAGCTCCATCCCAACGCTCCTGCTTCAGGTCAACCAACCCGCTGCTCTTGGAGATATTGAAGTCCAAGCGAAAGCTCAGAGGTGGTTTTTGGTCTGAAACGATGGAATGACCTCCCAGTGGACAAGCCCCCACCTCCCATCCCCACTGTACATTTTTCAAACCTGTACTCTAAAATGCATTTGAATTCTTTAGCTTCTACACTTCATAAAACTTGTTTTTAAACGTTCTTTGTAGGCTAAATCATATGTCTAATCTTATGTTTGATTTTGAATTTAAGTGTATCGCTTTATAGTGCTCAAATTAAATGGAGTTGAGTTTTGTGTGAAATGGTAATGGGAAAGAAAGCAAATCTGTCTGCTGGGTCAGGTGGGGGCACTTCCTCGCCTGACCCTAATGCAGAGTCAGCACCAGAAATCTGGTCCATCTAATGGGAGTGTTTTAGCAAATGAGACTTTTTCCTCTTCATGTAAAAGTAATATCAGGAGGAGTTTTTTTTTTTTATCTCCTTTAGTACTGTGAGCGATGGTCAGACGTAACCCATACATAATCAAGCACTTTTGTTTTATTGTGCCTGAAACTCTTCCTTCTCATTTAAAAAGGTACTGTATCTCCCCTGTCTCAATTCATCTTCGCCTCTCCCTCTGTTTGCCCTTCCGCATGCCCCCCCCTCCCCATCTCCCCCCACTTGCTTGCATCCATCTTGTCCCCACCTCCCTCCGGCCCAGCCACACCATTCTGGTATTCCCAAAGTCATCTGCAATCAGACATTTTCAATGGATTAATTACACTGTCCTCACATGGCTTGATTGAGCATCTAACACCCCCACCTCTTAGGACCATAACGCCCCCCTCATGTCCCCCTCGCCTACACATAATAGATATTGCCTTTTTTTTTTTTTTTGCACTCTCTTGAGCTCCTTGCTTCCTTTCCTTCTTTCCTCTTCTAAATTTCACCTCTCGTTAGCCCCCGTCCCTCCGCCCTCTGGACTGCGGCGCCTCGCTAATTGGACATCGATTGCTATTGGGTCCTCTCCATGATCTTTCCTGAATATTGGCCTCACACTAACTTAACAATGAACTGAGGTGAAGCGGACACAAGGAAAATGGATGAGTGAGTGAGGAAAAGCCACACTAAACACACAAATCTAAACACTTCAGCTTAAAGAAATACAATTGGGTACGTCCAGGCACTTTCCTTCGCGCTTCCGTGCGCGTGTGCTTAATTTAAGGTAACGATTCCCGACCAGCGCCGTAAGAAATCGTCAGGTGCGGCCAGAAATTCTCCACTTTCACTTAAAATTATTTGCCAATGACATATTTTTGTTCATCTATGCCAGCTATCCATAATGACAGATTCTCTTTTCCAGGACAGATCTGGCTGCAATTAAAAGCAAACATTAAAATCGTTGAACCGTGTACCCCCTTTCTAGGACTTTTTTTTTCTTTTTTTGATTGTGTGCTGTGAGAGTTTTGTGAATAAAACAATAAAGGTTGGCAAACACTGAGTTACGGCATACACTCTCGGCAGTCATTTCATGAGGTGCAAGTGAACAAAACTGAATGAATGCGCTCTGATTGTCATTGAAATGAAGTGCGACTTACAATCACGGACACGTCATTAGACACATGAAATAGTATTTCCTCAACCCTAATAGGCGCCCTGCCTCAGTTAATCAGCTGCTGTGTCATCCCTACTTGAACAAGTCAGCGTCACACCACAAATAAACACTTTCAGGTGGTTCTACAAGGTGCTTGGAAGTATGTAGTAAGTAAGTAATAGTTTACAATGCCTTATTCAGGGCAGCGGGGTTGTCTAGGATTTGGCATGTCTCCTTCACAGATCTGAGGTCTGGGGACATGTTAAATGCTTATTTCAGCCTCTGTATTTACACAAATAAAGACCAACCCCATAATTGATGTCCTACCTGTAATAGGCACTAAGGACCATCTACAGTTGAGTAATTACATGCTTCTACATCAGGCATACTATTGTCCGTCCATTTGCCTCTGGCATGTATGTGGCTAAATTTGAGAATCGCCTAAAAGTAAGAAGCAGTGCAGTTCTCCACCACTGAAATTACAACCACAATAATAAACTCTGTCACATTAATACCTCTCTAACACTGTCAATAAAACTAATAAGTATAGTCTCCTTATAGACAATTCCTGACACAGCCCTTTCTAGATTGTTCAGGTGTACCTAATAAATTGTCCACTGCATGGAAACAAGCATGGATATTTTTCCAATGTTGAAACAGGTGTTGTCATCAGATTAGATTCACTTTAAGAAGCTCCATAAACAACCGGCTCATCTCATTGTGTTACACATGCGCACGGGCGCAGACACACACACACACACACACACACACACACACACACACACAATCTCTTTCGCACTCCCGCCTGCAAAACACCCATCCAGCTCGCATCAATCATGGATCCCAGACCATAACCCTCCAAGCAGAGTGCTGCTTTGAGTCATTCTAAAAGCATGATGGATGACAACTTCCCAAAGCAATCCCTCTTGTGTACGCCAGCATCATTTAACTAACAGCGTCTACCTGCCCTGGCCAATAGCCCCACCACCACCTCCCTCTCTGCCCGGACCACGCCTTTATATCGAAAACACAATACAACCTCTGAGGTTGAGCATACCTTCCGGTCGTAGTCTAAATGACAAGTTAACCAATGGACAAAAAACATAAAGCAATACTACTCACCATTTTGAAGACATTTGGCAGGCAAAGTGGAAGGAAGGTGTTTGTAGCATGACGGGGTCACCTTGGGGTGTTTGATAGGAGTTGCTTTGCATCCGACAAATCCTTTGGTTTGCAGTTGTTTCATTGATATTGGAAAAAGTAACGGATACCGAACACTACGGGAACACGTGGGAACCATGCACGTTTCTCTTCAACAAATTGTCCAGTCTCATCTGGTGTTCAATAACGTTAGTGGAATCACTAGGACGGGATTAAAACTAGATACTAGAAAAAAATAAAAACCCTACATAGACCTATAACATAATTCTGGAGCAAGACAGGATGCAGACACCCAACAAAAACTAGAAGTACAACCTCATCTTCCGGGTATCCACAAAGTGCTTTTTCAATCGCTCCTCAGTTCTACCTTGCTCAGTGCACCCTGATTATGACCCCCAAGGGAAACAAGAAGAAACACAGGTAAGAGCAAGGTTGCCAGGACGAAACAAAACACAAATCAGACAGAACATAGAAGCAAAGTGTCTCGTAAGACACAACGTCGAAGGCAGGCTCAAAAAAAAGCATTTTTTATGTCACTTCTGAGACTCTCGGTCTCATTTTCGCTCAAATATTTCCCACCCTTATAATAGTGTAGTACAGCAGTTACGCCACAAATGTTATGACGCAGTGTCAGAATGCAACACAAGTTGTTGATGTTGATGACACAATAATTATAATAAATTCAAGCATTATTGCACCACTGTCGTTATTCCTCGCTGTCAGGCCTGTGGTCCCGCTAGTATGAATATTTGAAGATTAGCAGAGACTGGAATAGCCAATGCTAGCAAGGCTAAACACTGTGGGTTTTTTTCTAGACTTTGGCATGTTGTTGGCCAGGCATCTCGCCACTACACAACGCGTTGCAGTAGGGTGACGGCAGACGACGAGCAAATCGAAAGTCCTCTGTAAATTGGCACATTTGAAGATGTCAAAACAAGATTATTAGTTGACTTCAAGCTTTAAATGAGGAGTAGTCAAGTTGACTCATCCGCCAAACAAATAGTGGTGAAATGGATACATTTTCTTCAAGTGCAAGAAAAATGTTCAATGTTTTTACCACAGTATACGTACCCTGCAAAGCATCTGGAAAGCTGAAACTGACATTTTAATTTTAATTTTAGCACAGTGGTTAATAACCTTGTTATGACTACGCCGAGGGCTCAGTGAGTCAGAGTCCGGAGATCAGACATGTAGTGCGTGCATCCATACGTTCATACAAATTCATTTAGTCAGTACAAACAAAGGTTTTTGTATAAAGTATGAAATAAATACCAGTTGGCGTGTTCAATACTTTTTTACCCTCCTTCATGTCACATTAGTACACTTAACCTCATTTCTGATCTTATTCATTCTACTTTCTTTGTATGTATGGCGCACTCGGGTTGTTCCCAACAGCTGGTGAAATTTACATGTGAATACCACCTTTGAAAATACATTTGAGGAAAAACGGCGACATTTTAAATATTTATTTCAGCTGCTAACAACATACAGCTGACTGCCTGGCAAACACCTGGTAGTTAGGAGCTTACGTTTTGGTTTTTTTTTTTCCATCCAAACAAAAATAACGGTAACAATAAAAGAGCATGAAGCAACATTTCTCATTCAGAGCTATTATTTTTGTTCATTAAACACACTGCACAGACATTTAAATATGTAAAAGCACAATAAAATAACTTGAAACACTGTCAATGTCACATATTTTGTTTTATTTTTCTGCTACAGCAGAGAATTGCACCAATTTTACAAACGGCACATTCAAGAAATGTAGCTGCCTCACGCTAGATGCTAGAAAAATAAAGAAAAAGGTTTTGTTTACAAATAGTCATGGACAACAAAATTATTTCCATAGACCATTTCATACACAAGGTAACTAAACTCAATGTGATTTACATGATAAAACACATTTAAAAAAAAAAAAGATAGATATATTCTCAAAAGCTTTTTCTAATTAGTTTCATGCTGTCTACTGCCAAAAGCAGGTCAGGACTTTGCAACAGGAAAAAAGGGTCAAGCGTCCTCTCGGAGACGTCACCGTGAAATAGCAGATATCTCCGCAGTCTTGAAGGTCTCCAGTAGGTCTATCTGATGTACCAGAGACCTCTCTGGGATCTTTTGGAGACTTGGAAAAAAAAAAAAAAAAAAATCGCCGAAAGGACTCAAAGGAAATTGAAGGGTCCATTTCAACACAACTCTATGGTTAGTCTCAGCACACGCCACGGAGACATCTCCGCAAATGAGCCGAAACTCAAGTCACCCTTCGGTCATCAACTACTCTCGTGGACAGTTAGTAGGGGTCTTTCCAACCGTTAAGCATCTAAATCGCCCCCATGTGTGAATGTGAGTGTTAACGGCTGTTTGTCTCTATGTGTCCTGTGATTGGACGGAAACCAGTCTGGGGTGCACCCAACCTTTCGCCACATGTCAGCCGGGATAGGCTCAGGCTCACCCGGATCGCAATGTGGACAAACGACCATCGAAAATAGATTGGACGATTGGTTGTCTTCACACTTTTTCCACTTTGCCTTCACTGGTACGCCATCTGTAGTAGCATTAGAAATGTGATGAAAATGTTTTCATATATAAGGCGCACCGCATTATAAGGTGCACCACATTATAAGCCGCATAGAACAGACGCAATAGTAGAGGCTGGGGTTACGTTATGTATCCATTAGATGGAGCTGCACTAAAGGCTCATTATCATATCATATTGATCCATATATAAGGCGCACCGTCGGCTTTTGAGAAAATTAAAAGCTTTTAGGTGCGCTTTATAGTGCGGAAAGTGTGTTTTTTTTTTTTTTTTAAAGAAGTAAAATTTGATGTCTTTAGAGGGGTTATCACAGTTTTAAAAAAATTAAATCTTAATACTGAGACAATAGCAGGCTGTCACAGTGGAATGATCTTGGCCCAGAACGTTATCCCCCCCGCCCCCCGCTACCCTTCTCGTCTTCTCTCGGTCATGAGTGGGAAAGACACATTTTTCGGAGGTTAAACTGACCTCCGGCTTCACGCTTTAGAGTGGCCTTACCCGGGAGTGTGAGATGACAAAACATTTAGCCCAATCTCACTTGCAACCCTCTGACAGGCGGAAACAAAAGCAGCCTCGGAGGAATCCAGAACCACTGAATGAATGTCAATTAATTTCGCAGGACCGACTTGAATTGATTAGAATATAAAACAATCTTTCTTGAACGCGGAGGGGAATTGACGTGTGAGACCTTCAAATAGAGAGAATGCGCAGGAATGACAAAATGAAAGAAAGATGAGTGATTTCTCGGCGCGTGTGTGCGTGCTTGTCAGGGTGTGTGTAAAGTAATTAACATGATAGGCTCCCTCTCAGCCTGATAGCGCCTTCCCTGCAGCGAGGTCGTTCAGCAGACATTAACAGACACCTGAGCCGCCTCTCAGACAACAAACACGCGGCGCATCTCTAATGCAAACACGCGCAAACATGTTCCGCCCACATTTCCCCCCGGCAACCCGCACCTGCTGCATACGCGAAGCGATCAGCAGACACGACAGCGTTTTGTGTTTAGCTCGTCGGTGCACATATGGCCGCGCAAAGGGGCTCGCTGGCTGTTTCGGATAACGCCGTGCTGACTCCCACGTGGATCAGATCAAGTATATACATCAATGAAATACTGATACGTAAAACGGCGTTGTCGTGATTCAAAGGGGGGAGAAAAAGGAACGAATAAACTGTTTTATAGTCAAGCAACCTCCAGGTCTGAGGAAAAACAACATCAAAAACAGAAGGTGTGACTTGGAACTAGAGGTGGGCGATATACATCAACTTTGATGTAATCCTGAACGTAGCTTGAAAGATGTGCAATTTTACATTATCGAGTATTCATATGGTCTCGAAAAGAAAACAACCAAACTGAATCAGCGCACGTGATTTAGTCGCATGACTCAGTGGTAAGCAAAACAAAGTCTCACTCTCAAACTAGTGGACTGACTCCCGAGCAACCATTCTCGCCAGTTAAGCAGCTTCACAAGTGGGTGAATGGGCGCTGTGGACCTCAATGGAACACATATTTATCTTTTTCAGGTGACTCAATGTGCGTGCCAGCTTCACAAATGCGGCCAGTTTAAAAGTGGAGCAAAGAGAATGGAGAATGGACAGTGTTGTTCTGAATGTATAAGCAATGGAGGATGTATTCATTTTAAAGGGAAAAAAAAAGTTACAAAAAAAAAAAGTTTTACAAAGAAAACTGCTGCAAAATTCACCTCACCAAGGCTGGTGAGGCGAGTTGAGGAGCTCGCCCGTATAACCCCACAGCTGCAACGCATGTAAGTAACCGATCACCCAGTGCCATACTTATTTGAACACAGCTGTTAAACTTGTCACTGGGAATTTATGTTTAAAAAAAAAAAAAAAAAAAAAACAGGCTCCATGGTCATGATGTCACAATTGAGAGAGAGAGAGAGAGAGAGAGAGAGAGAGATTGAGAGAGACTGATTTTGCAAAACAGAGCATCATGGAAAATGGAAAAGTTACTTACTGTATTTCCATAATTCCATTCCAAAAGTTAAACCTTCATAAATTCTAGATGCAGGGTGCATAATTTAAACAATTTCAAATATCTGTTTATTTTTACATAAGCTGAGCTTCCGCCTCATAAAACACGCAAAATCAGGTATTCAAAAAATTTGAATAGTGTGAAGACATTACCATTCACTTCATTTTTTGGGGGAGTAAAAAAAGAAATATTTGGGTGACATTAAATCAATCCAAAATATGTTACTTTTAAAATGATATGTAAATCTCCAAGACTTGTTTGGGAATCCCGCTGCTTTCATCACTGTCTCAATGTGCTGTGGCGTGGAGGCAATTAGCCTGTCGCATTGCCCAGGACTTATAGAAGTACAGATTTTCTTCAACTGTTACATAACTGTCAATACAGTACTTGTTTGTTTTGGGATCTGGTGGCCCTCATTTTCCTCCTGAAAATACCCCTGAGATTTTAATGGGCTTTAGATCCATCAAATTGGCTGGGCCCTCAAGCACGGTGATGGCGTGGGCGTCAAATCAGGTTTTGGTGCTTCGGCATTCCCAATCAACCTTTACTTGAAATAAGTATCAAGTCTGCAAACTTTTGACTTCACCAGACTGTTGCATTCTTCATTTGAAATGCTTATCCAGGCCTTTACTACAGCCTCTTGTATATTTCTAGGGGGTTTCACCCTTAAGCCTCCTCTTCAGGAGGTAAAATGCACGCTCTATTGGATTAAGGTCCGGTGATTGACTTGGGCAGTCTATGACCTTCCACTTTTCCCCCTTGATTCAGTCCTGTGTTGCTTTGGCAGTGTGTTTTGGGTCTTTAAAGTCTAGTGAAGTCAAGCTGTCATAGGCTTAATGCAGTTGCTGCAAGGGTTATGCCACCAAATATTATATGTTATTCTATTTCGTTTGATTTAACACTGTTCCAACACTTTTGCTCACTTGAAAAGTGGGTGGCTTCAAACAAAAGGTGCTCTGTCCCGAGTTAATTATGACATCGAAATGTAAATACTATGAAACTGAACTTTTGTCTCATATTTGATCTTTAGAATCACATGTCTTTAGTATAGGATAAAAACAAAGGACTTGATCTTGCCAATTCCAACACTCCAGGGACGATATGACATTTGTTAGCTTGGTATGAAGAATAAATAGCGTTCCCTCACTTCAACGAGGTTCGAGTTTTTCTTTTTTTGTGTGTGTGTGTGTGTGTAGTTTTTTTTTTCTTTTTAATGTATGGAAGCGCATTCTAATGGTAATGGTAATGGAAACCCCGGATGATGTTCTGCATCCCGATTGGCTATTGGACTGTAGACCATTGCCAACCGCCCTAAGTACCGGGACTTCCGCCGCAGGGCCGGCCGGTGGGCATTTTGGTGTATCTGCCCAATGTGTTGCAGTTTTGTGGTTTCAAGAAAGCCGGGATGCATTTTGCTCACGTTGTTCTGTGGCTCCACTCCTAGTACTTAGGGCGGGCAACCGCGGCGGCAAGCCGTTCATGTGGCAGCATGGCACTCCCACACGGCCCCCAAACCCCGTTGCCGGATGAGCGGATCTGAGCTCATTGCAGTTTCCAGAAGTTCATTGGGCATGGTTGTCAAGCGATCAAGTGTTAGTACAATTTCTTGTGTCCAATCTCATAGAGTGATCATTAAAAGTGAATGTATTTCTAATAACTATATTGTTTTTCTTTTTATAGGAAAACGCTTATACCCGGTGGTGGATAAAGCAAATGGAGGGATGGAGGGAAGTTTATGTATTTATTTATCAAATAAATGTTTTGGCCTCAAACGGGTTTTGATCTTTGGTTTCGTTCTACAATAGTGTATTTAATTTTTTTAATCTATGAAAGTTTGAACTTTGAGAGTGTTTAAACAAGACAAATCTGAGAAAATGTTAATGCCTGTCTAATGAAAGATTCTAAAGTGCGTGGTTAGGGGTTTAACAGCCCTTAAACATAAGAACCAAAAAATCCCATCCTGTAAATGAAAAGACATATCCAAAATGAAAACTATATATAATGAATGAAAAAAAAACCTGAAAAATGAAAAAGGAAAAATCAAATTCTACTTCATGGATTTCTTAACGAGGGTATTTTTTGGAACATAACCCCCGTGTTAAATGAGGGAACACAGTATTTCAATAGTCAAAATGTACAATTTGCATTTCTGCTTGTTAATTAATCAGTATCAGAGCATTAAAAGCAATATCAAATCGTGAGGTAATTAATAATGACCATCCCTTCACAAGACAATTGTATTTTCTTTCTGTCCACCAATCGGGAATCTCTGTTGTTCAACAAACAACAACTATTGGCGTTGCATCGTCAATATAGAGCAAGTGCAACAAGACAGCTACATCTTGGTTCCAAGCCAATAAACCACAGCAGAAGTGGTCAACATCATGTACATAAAAATCATTTAGACATTTTTGAAATCTGATTTTGATCTTGCAATTGGAACAGTAAGCAAACACAAAATCCTGAAAAATACTACTGTCTTGCTGACGGTAATGATACATCCCACATGAGCATTGGCACCCTGCATAATGCTGACAATAACATTCTTTTTTTCCTTCCACCACTACCTTTTATTTCCTTCCACTCCATCCTCCACAAGCCCGAGACCTTCACTCCTCTAATCCCAGAGCCGTGGCTTGGCCCAGACCCCAAACACCCCCCTCAGAAACACACAACCCCTAATTTGCTGAAGGATTAGAGTGGGGGCACCAGGGTAAAAGTGAGACCGGTGCCACAGACCCCAAAAGAGAAGAAATGCAAACACGCTGGGGACCTCAGGGCCGGCCTGGGATACACATGCACGCACACACACGCGCTCAAATTGTATGAACACAGCACACATGATACATACTGAGCGCTGAACAGTATTATGTATTCAAACACTGTAAGCGCACGCGCTAACCTCTTCTCCAGACACGTCCGGGAACACAGAACGAGACGGGTGCAAATAAACACTGACCTTAAGGCTGTGACAAATACATATTAGTGCAATTTAAAAAGTACAGTATAACAACACTCCAATAGCATGCAGACCTGCACCAAGGTTGTACAGGTAACAAAAATGAAAAACAAAATACTCTATTGGGTTGTATGCCTGTCCAAATGCTAGCGGGTCACTTAGCGGGTCACAAAGGGCGATATAAAGCATCTGGAGTATTTCTGGCGTGGGGGAGCAGATCCATCCATCCATCCACCCATTTTCTGAGTTGCTTATCCTCATGAGGGTCGTGGGAGTGCTGGAGCCAATCCCAGCTCTCATCGGGCAGGAAGTAGGGTACACCCTAAACTGGTTGCCAGCCAATCGTTGGGCACACGGAGACAGACAGTCACACAATCACACCAAGGGGCAATTTAGAGTGTCCAATTAATGTTGCGTGTTTTTAGAATGTGGGAGGAAACCGGAGTGCCCAGAGAAAGCCCACGCAGGCACGGGGAGACCATGCAAACTCCACACAGGGGGGTCCAGGATTTGAACCCTGGTCCTCAGAACTGTGAGGCCACTCCTCTACAGCTGCACCAGCATGCATATTTAATTATTTTTTACTTTCAGTATATGGTGGGAACAGGCTTTCTTACATGTGGGGTAATGCATCCGGGGTATCCAGTGACCCTTGTGAGGATAAGTGGCTTGGAAGGTGGATAGATGGATGGATGAAATAGCTATAGTCCCTGTTCCTGATGTGTACATCTTGTCGTTTGAGGGGCAGTATGGTGCACACACTCGCAGTAACAAAGAAAATAGAAGTCACAATCAAATATTTTCAACTCGCTTTTCACAAAGTTTGAAATATAGAAAAATATGCACAGTTGTGTGTTGTTGTATTTTCTGCTGATGGAGTAACGGTGGCTTACATTTTTTTTTTAATGTCTTGGTGGTCGCATTAAATGGAGGATTACGTCAAGTAAATCCCCACTGAAGGCCCAGATACCAAATGCTCTACCCGCCACCGGTGCTTATGTAATTTAATATAAATGCTTCTAATTGTGTTTGACATTTTTTCCAATTACAACATTCCCAGTACCACATCATGCAAGTTATTGCTTTACAAAGTCATTAAATTCATATTGAACACAATTGAGGTTAGCATGCTGTGGCCCTTGACAACCATTCCAGTTTTTCCCATGGTCCCTTTAGACATTCAATCCCCGACCCTGCTCTAGACGGAATGGACTCTGGGGCTGGGGGCCAGTGATTCTATTTTGTACAACAAGAAAAAAAAAAAGGGAAAAATTATCTTTTTGGTGGATTTGCGGTTAAAGCTAAGCTAAGTGTCATAGAAGTCACTTAGGAAGTTTTTGTGTAATCCTAATGAGCAACCAAAGATAATACATCGCACGTCAACACTTTCTAACTTGCCGTAGTTAAAAAAAAAAGAAATAGAGAGGAACAACAAGTTCAGAGGGAGGTTTGATGATCCTGGCTAGTGTACGGTGTGTGGGAAGCAGGTCGCGGAAAAGACAGAAAGGGATGTTGCGGCAGAACAATGGGAGGGAGAGTCAGCGAGCACACGAAAGTGATTGTCAAGGAGAGATGGAACATCAGTGTGAAAACTTCTAAAGAAGGGCCTGCTCTGAGTTTTAAACGCTCTCCTCCCTCTACCACTCTTCCTCTCATGCCTTTCATGAATTAAAAGCACGGCCGCTCTTTGGGGAGAAGCATAGTTAATTCTGATCAGATTTCCTCCTCCTCCCCTCGACTGCCGCCGCCTCACTTCCCCGGGCGACGCTTGCCAGCAGTCTGACAGACGGAGATGGGATCTGACAGTAAACAGGCGCGCCGATGCCCGGCTCATGATTGACACGTAGGCAGGTCGGCGGGGGCCCGCCCCCCTCCTAATCCTGCTCTGTCAGCTCTAATTGGGGAGGTGGGGCTCCGTGTCACCAAGGTGACTGATTGACAAGACCCTAGCTTTGCATAGATATGAGGCAAAGGTGGGAAGGTTCACGCTTGGCATCACACTGTTAACACTATGAAACTGCTAATAGAGATACGTGCGTGCGTGCGCGAGCAGGTGAGAAGACTCATGAACATGTCAAAGTCCATAAATACATCCAGCACAATAAACCGTGAGCAATACTGACATGTACACAAGGTACAACATGGATACAGTTTTATACGCAGACACACCTACGCAAACCATCCCGGCCATGCTGGGATGGAAATGAAGATAAAGGAGGCAGGCTTTTCCACACAGGAGAGAGCACTAATATACTACAGAACAAAATAGTGTGCGCGTAAAAGCGACTTGAAGCGTTCACTACTTGCCTTCCCTCAGGACCTTCCTAAGTAATTAATGAGTCTTATACCTGACCCACAAGCTTATTGTGTCCTGTGTGCATTGCCTGTTAGTAAACATACATGAGTCCAACTGACCCTAAACGTGCCAGAGTACTGTATAGGCAAACTGAATTAGAAATGTTAGCTATTAAACAGATCAGTTACGGGACAGATTGGATAAGATGGAGTGATAGACAGATAAACATACTGGAGACAGGAAGAATGGCAGATCGTGTCAGACAGAGGACAATTTCGAGGCTAGCTAGACAAAGATGTACATACCTACACTATATACGGAGGGACAGAAAGATAGACAGAAAACTAAACCCCAAGATATAAGATAACCTTGCTGGATGTCTGGAAGATTAACTAATTGAATGGAATGACGGATGAAAGACTGCGCTGATTTAGAACATTAGTTACATCCTAGCTAAATTATACAGCTTGTGGAAGGATGGAAAGTTTGTTAATGGTGGTGTATTTTGACAAACCAACTTTTTCTAATTTATTGAAAGGAATATTGTCTCTATGGTACCTCAATAAACATGTGGAATATGAGTTAAAACCATACGCACGTTCCCGAGTTGCAGACATCGTTCACCTGGGAGGCCAGAAATCATGTCATTCGCATTTGTTGGTCTACGTCACTAGCAAAGATCTCCACGTAGCTTTCCGCTCCGGGACAGCCCTGTAAACATAAACAAGTGTGGTCTCACAAGGGTGTTTTTTTACATAGAGGGATTAAATTACATTGATTGCCAACTGTTATGAATCAAGTGCACATACTTTACAATTGGAATATCTCACGGCACACCAGCAAACAAAAATGTCACAAAAATTAGCTCTATAGTAATTATTGGATGAAGTTCCTGCCATTTAATAGAAGAGCATTTACAAACACAATTCCAATGAAGTTGGGACGTTGTCTTCAATAAAAACAGAATACAGTGATTTGCTTTTTGAGCAAGTGTGTGAGAAAATAGTCGAACAGTTTGAGGACAATGATTTTCAATGCACACTTGGAAGGAATTTCATCATCTGCAGTTCATAATATCATCAAAAGTTTCAGAGAATCTGGAGAAATCACTGCACGAAAGTGGCAAGGCCAAAAAGTAACATTTCATACCCATGACCTTCCCTCAGGTGGCATTACATCAAAAACCAACATCAATGTGTAAAGGATATCACCACATGGGCTCAGGAACACTTCAGAAAAACAACTTCAGTGAATACAGTTTGGGGCTACATTCGTAAGTGACACGTAAAACTCAATGATGCAAAGCAAAAGCCATTCATCAACAATATTCGGAAACGCCGCAGGCTTCTATTAGCCTGAAGTCATTTAAGATGGACTGATATAAAGTGGAAAAGTCTTCTGTGGTCCAACGAGTCCACATTTCAAATTGTTTTGGAAAATTGTGCGTGTCACGTCCTCCAGGCCAAAGAGGAAAAGAACTATCTCGAGTGTTATGCACGCAAAGTTCAAAACCCAGCACCTGTGGTGGTATGGGGCACTTAGTGCCGATGGTATGGGTAATTTACACATCTGTAAAGGCACCATTAATGTTGAAAGGTAGATACAGGTTTTGGAGAAACATATGCTGCCATCAAAGCTGCGGCTTTTTCATGGATGACCCTGCTTATCTCAGCAAGACAATGTCAGACCGCATTTTGTACGGGTTAGAACACCGTGGCTTCGGAGTAAAAGTGTGTGGGTATTCGAGAGGCCTGCCTGCAGTCCAGACCTGTCTCCCATTGAAAATGTGCAGCAGATTCTGAATGTAAAATATGACAATGGAGACCCTGGACTGTTGAAAAGGTAAAGCTATATATCAAGAAAGAATGACAAAGAATTCCTCCTAGAAAGCTTCAACAATTCCCATATTTTTCAGATGACAGCGCACACCAGTTAATAAGTCGCGGCCACTCTGTGAAGCATCTTCCCCCCCCCCTCTCCATACACTTGCCACTCAGGACCTTATGTCGCGAACATATACCGTACGTACCGGTATGCTGTGAAATTAGATATTTACACAGAAAGACTTTGTAAATGTGTATTTACATAGCTTGTTTACAAACAGTACAGTGACTGTAATATGGCAGGATAGTGGCTCAAACATAACTGTTCACTCAAACCAAAGTTGTTGTCGTCGATATCTGAGTTGAAGAGGCTCAGAAAGTGTCCGTCACACACCATTTCAGTGTCTCTGTCGCTCTCAGTGTCATTTTCATCTCCACTTACCACAGACGTTGTGCCATTCTCCTCATGAAGCAGTCCAGTATTTTAATCCATTGGTGGTGGGTGATTCTTTCACACTCCTCCACACTTTTCAGATCCACTGGCAGACCTCATAAGGATGTCCTTCACATGCGGCCAGTTTTTGTGAAAGATTTTATACTAATTTAATCAAAAATATATACTTTGTGTTTGTGCGTGTCATGCTCTGTTTTGCTGAGCACACGAAAAACTAGCGCAGTCTCTTACACATGCTTGAGATAGCTTCTTCTTCGCATAATTGAGGTAGATTCTTCTTCTCCTATGTGCAATTCAGGATGATTCCTCCTCTTCTATGCACGTTAAAGGTAAAGTCTTCTTTTACACATTGGAGGAATCTGTGCATGACCAAACCCGAGTGCAATAGAGGGAACTGCCATGTTTTAACCATTACATTCCGTTTTTGTTTTTCTTTTAAACTGATAGTTCCTAGTGCCTCCCAAAAGTCCATATTCTAACCACGTCGTTAAATATGCTATATTCACATCGTCGGAAAAAAATATCGGCTTGTTGTCTGGAAAATAGGGTAGTGTCTTCATTTCCCAAACGTTTATTGAATGTTGTTAAAAGAAAAGGTGATGTAACACAATGGCAAACATTACCCTATTCCAGCTTTTTGTGTTGCAGCCATAAAATTCCAAGTTAATGATTATTTACTAAAAACAAAGTTTATCAGTTTGAACGTTAAATATCTTGTCTTTGTGGTGTATTCAATTAAATAAAGGTTGAACGTGATTTGCAAATCATTGTGTTCTCGTTTTATTTCTTGAACACAACCCCCCAACTTGATTGGAATTGAGTTTTATTTGTTCTGTCAGTCATTGTGCCTCACTGAAATAAATAGGGGAACAAAGATACATTATTTCTTGTACATGGATCATTCTTAGAGCGGTTAAGTAAGATTCGATAATTTCTCACGGCAGACCTGAAGATTGCTCATGGCAGACTAATGTGCCGTGGCATACTGGTTGGCAACCATTGCCGTAGAAACAGTCTGGGATACACCAGTGTCAGGATAATTTATCTAATAATGAAAAATGTAAAATAGTTAACCATGAAGACAACAACGCTGCACGTAGCCTTCCATTAAGAAAAAACACCTCTGTGGCCACTTTATTAATTAAACCAACTCACCCGGCAGCATGATGGATCCTGCCTTGATAGATGTACTTAATGTTTTATGTTGAGATATTTTATGTGACTTCACTTCATGGCTGCCGTGTTGCATCATTTTGTACTGACAAGACTTGTGTATGATGCAGAAAAAAATTAGGATTTTCAACTCTTTGACCTGTAAAACCATTGGCAATCATTTTTTAATCGTTTGAGCACCAGAACAAATATGCTTTAGTTTCACAGCTTTCAGGGCCAGTTTGAATGATTAAAATTCCACAATGGAGCTATCAGGCGAGGACTAAAAAGAGGACTCAGAGACAGATCTCATAGAGAGTGCAGATTTTACTATACAAACAGATGACCTTTGAAGTAGTAGTTTCTTTCAGCTTGTCCCTTTCGGGGTCGCCACAGCATGTCATCTCAGATGAACGCACATATATGTTTGGCACAATTTTTACACCGGATGCCCTTCCTGACACAACCCTTCTCAGGGAGTGGAGGCCCCAGTGGGATATGAACCCACAAACCCTGGTTTACCAAACCAGTGGTCTAACCACTGAGCTATGGGGCATCCCAGATGACCTCTGAAGGAGCTGACAAAATAATCAGCTACGAAAGTAATCTAGTAGTAGTCCGAGAAGGATCTGTCCTTACCTAAAAAAACAAAATAACAGAAATCGCTCCCTGGACAGCTTGACTTGACTGACATGAAAGGTGAGGTGGACATGAAAACAGTGAGGCAGACTGGACTGGACAGCCGCGGGACTGCTGACTTTAGTAATGGGCAAGTGGCCGACAAACAATGGTGGTGGTTTCTTGGAGGTGAAGATTTTTAGCCAGGAGCCACACTCTCTGGTCTGGCTGTTAGCCAGGGTGCAGGCTCCCTCTCACAGTTTGCCGTTTTCTTGATTTGTCCCTCTTGACACACAAGCACCCACAATGCAGTAGCCCAAATGTGTTGGGACCAGCGGATTGAGCCGTGGGCGTAGGGAAGAGACACTTCAGGTTTTTGGTCGCCGAACACAGCGGGCTCATAGCTGTAAACACATTTAAAAAGCAAGGGTGGGTAAGGGGTTATGGGCATACTCAACCCAGACCAAGTGTTTCCTCCATGTAGACACTCGCCACAGGAGGCCAGTTTTCAGATGTTGGTTGAGCCATTCAGTCTGGCCATTGGCCTCTGGTTGGTAGCCTGAGGTCAGGCTCGCCCTGCCTCTTATGAGCTGACATAATTCCCTCGAAAAGTGCAACACAAACTGGGGCTCCTGGTCTTAGATGCTGTCCCTGGGAAACATGTGGATCATGACGACACGGTTGATCATAATCTCAATGGTTTCCTTGGCTGAAAATTACTCGGGAAGGGCAATGGAACTGGTCATCTTTGAGAATATGTCCAGCACAGTGGTGTTGCTTTGGGAGACCAAGACCCTGTGATGAAGTCAAAGCATATTTCAGCCCACGGTCTTGGGGGGATGGGCAGACGTTTCAGAAGACTCATGTGTGGCCTAGAGGAAGTCTTGCTCCTGGCAAAAACTGAACATGCCTTGACGTACTTATGGACCACCGATTCCATGGAAGGCCACCAGAATATTCGAGAGATTACATATATCATCCCCTGAATTCCGTATGACAGGAAAACAGGAGAGAGCTCAATGAAATCAACTCTGGGCACGGGTCGACAGGAACAAATCGATTATTGGGGCAACTACTATGTGCCAGAGTCTCCCCATTAACTTGGTTAACTTCATGTTCTAACTGCCAAGTCACGACTCAAACCACAAACCCGACTCCATTGAAGTCGGGATGTTGTGTTAAATAAAAACAGAATACTATGATTTTCAATCAATATTTAATTAAATACACTACACCAACAATATATCTAATGTTCAAACTGGAAAAACTTTATTTTTAGCAATTAATTTTTTACTTTGCAACATGTTCCAAAAAGCCTGGTACAGGTTCACGTTTACTATTGTATCACATCACCTTTTCTTTCTGTAGGATGTTCCCAATTGGTGTTTGATAAGAATTCCGCAACTTTATTCATTTTTGCTACCTCTCCTGGGTTTTTTTTTTGGAACGTGTTACAGCCATAAAATTATAGGTGAATGATTATTCCCACACAAAGAAAGGACAAATTTGAGCATTTAATATCTTGTCTTTGGACTGTATTCAATTAAATATAGGTTGGATATGATCTACAAATCATTCTATTCTGTTTTTATTTATATTTCAGACAATGTCCCAATTTGATTGGAATTGGGTTTGTACATAAATCAGTGGAATGACTGGCAATGGTTCTTTGGCAAGAGGCTCAATGTCATAGAGTAGTGAGAGGAAGTCGAGCTTGACGTTCTGAGACAAACGAAAAAAAAAACTAAAGCACAGCTCCCATCTGGCCAGGCAAGAAGAATTAGTCTCTTTGACTTGCATACAGTTTGTATTCAAGGTTCTTGAGATCAGTCTAGACCAGCGGTCGGCAACTTTTGACACCGAAAGAGCCATTTGAACCCGGTTTCCACGGAAAAGAAAACACTGGGAGCCGCAGATCTAAAATGAAGAAAAAAAAAAAAAAAACTTCTACTACTTTACCGCAGCATGTTTCTCCATTGGCTTTGCCGGGCTTGAAAGTCGCTCAAAATAGACGGCGTTTCAGCGGGTATACCCGCTTCCGCAGTGTGACGTCTATTTTGAGCGACGAAAAAATAATATCAAATAATTTAATTAATATTTTAATATTTCAAGATCACAATCTTCAAATTTAGAACTAAAATAATATAAAAACTAACACAAATAAAACGCACTTCAATTAAATACAAAAAACATTTTTAGTAATTTATTTTCCCAAGCCAATCAGAGCCGCATTATAAGGATGAAAGAGCCGCATGAGGCTCCGGAGCCGCGGGTTGCCGACTGCTGGTCTAGACGATGAACTGGTGTTCTACTCTCTCCAGCCAGTGTCTCCAGTCCTCCAGGGCCACGTTGAATATCGGCAGCTCACAATCGCCGACGTCATACTTCCACTACACCCTGGTCAGTCACAGTAACAAGGGAGGCACAGGTGTGCATCTTCCCATCCTGCTCCCACCGGTTGGAGAGAACTGTCGCGATCGCAACAATGGATGCATCCACCTCCGTCACAAATTGCCACTGAGAATTCAGGATTGTGAGGATCGATGGCATGGTGAGTCGGTTCTTGAGGCTTTGGATGGCAGCCTTTAGTGACCGGGAGAATCACACTTTCGACGACATGAGTACATATTAATGAGCCACTACTGTGCTCATCAGTGCTATTCAAGAGCACTGATCGTAGACATCATTAATAGGACACTCCTCTTTGAACCATGTTCCAACAACCAAGGAGGGCAAAATATCCGGTCCATTCCAATTTTGTGGACAACACAGTTGGAAACCAAAATAACAAGGATGCCTGAACATTGTGCTGCGTCGTACAACTACAAAGTTATTCCAAACTGGGAATAACGTTTCTTAGGTAAGAATATATTTTTTGCTCTGTTTTCAAAAGTTCCTGCAATGAATGGACCACGTATTTATTTATTTCCACACTGCTAGTTTTTCACCTGCTAAATAATGTATATTTCATGCTGGCTTGGCCGGGCCACAGTTTAGTGCGGCATCTTATTATTATAATTACATAGCAGCCATATTAGGCTGGATGAGGTGCATTCAGGGACACTTTGTTCTTCATTTCTTACTGTATGAAATGGTTTACAAAAAAAGGGATTAGTAATTGTATTAATGTCACTACACAGATGTAGTAGAATACCTACTTAAAATCGCACCAAGTTGTAATCATTTATATTGTTTTACAACATGGAAGTTTATTTTGTCCATTTAAACTTATAGATCTGTGAATAAAGCACAGTTAAATGGGACCAAGACCCAAACCTGACTTGCGTTGCAGGATTATGGTGCAATAAAGAGCCCTTTAATCCACCAAGCCACCCGATCTCCTGTGAGCAAATGAAGCGACAGTAGTGGCTTGCTAAACATTTGTGGTACGTCAGAGACCTACGAGGCTGCAAAATGTACTACAAAGTACAAAACTATAGAGCAGATTCTAATATTTTGCTCCAAAAGAAGGACAAGCATAAAGGATTCTATACCTCCCCTTAAAATCTTTCAAAACAGGACTACAATTGGCTTATGGATCTGCTTCAAATATCAGCTCAAAATAGAACCCACTTGTTTTAACCATAAATTAGCGAAACCTTGCAGATATATGCCTTCTCACCATCAGTTATTTCTCTTTACTCAATGTACCAATCTAGGTTTGAGGTTCACAGCTATGGAGTCAAGCAGGAGGGAGCAAGGCTGGAGAAAGGGCTAAAGAAACTTGACGGGACTCGAGTCGAGTTCATCATCCATTTGCGGACTCTGATTCCCACTCGGCGGTATTGTGTATCGTATCACGGTATTTTCGGGAAACAGAGTACGAGTGCAGACATCGGGTATCGGCACAGATAGTGATACTGTCATATACCAGCGGCATGGAGGCGGACCCAAATGCAGGACTTCCAGGCAAAGGCATAATGTTCAGAGTGGTTTTATTCCAAGAACAGGTCAATACCAAAAGGCAGTGCAAAACGTCACCATAACGCTAGGCTAGGCAAGATCCAAAAAACGTGAAACAAGGTCAGATGACTATGAGGCAAAGTAAGAAGCATAACCAGACGTGATCAAACTAAAAGGGCATAGACTCGCTGTGACAAAGGATTGCGTAACGGAGTTTCCCAGAATACAGGGAAGCATGCGCAACCAACTGGCAAACGCCGATGACACATTTACCGCTTAAGTACTGAGTTCATTAGTGTCCCAAATGTGACACAGCTGTGACAGCTGTCCGAGGTGGCACCGCCCAGAGTAGCGGCCTGGCCACGCCCCTCACAGGAAGCGCCGCCCACGGCAGTTGCCAGACCACGCCCGTGACACCCTCTCCTGGCATAATCAAACAAAGCAAAAGAAAAACTTTTACATGCATGTAAAGGTTTAATTGCAAGTAAATTGATTAGTGAGGCCTGGAGAGTGGAACGCTCAAATGATATTCATTTCTTCTTTTTTTTTTTTAATGTCCATCCTGCTACGTAGCCATATCAGGTATACTGTATGTTAGTTGAAATGTACTGTACATGGAAATGGTGTGTCTAAAAAAACAACATTAATTTGTAATCGGGTACTTGGACCTTCACTATAAATCCCTCGTAAAATAAGTTCATTGTAGCTTAGTGCACGATGACATAAATTCTGCTTTGTTTTAAGGATCAGAAAATGATTGCGCATACATACTCTGGCGGACTATAAAACGCACTTGTGCGTGCTCAGGTGTGTGCGCACGTGTACAGTATTTGTCTAAGGGTGCGAGTGTATGTGCGTTTTGATTGACAGCTGCCACTGACCCATGCCAGTCAGAGTGCCATGCTGTGGGGCGACAGGGTCGATCGCTACGGAGATGACCTTCGCCCTCATCTGCATCCCGCCTTCATTAGCGGAGCCAGGCAAGGAGAATAACAACCCAATAAATTAATAAAGAGAAAGCAGTAGAGGAGGGAGGGGGCAGAGGGCTTGGGGTGGTGGTAGCTGACATGAGAGGAGGGGAAGGGAGAGTCAGGTAAAGGGGGGGCTGTGAGGAGGGTGGGGAGCGGAGGCCAGGGAGGACAGAGAAAAAGAGCAGTGAAGTATGGAGGGCTGCGAATGAGGAGGTGAAAGCGCTGTGGCTGAGTTGGTGTGTTCGGTGAAAGTGAAAAATAAACGAAGGGGTGCTTGAAGATGATGGACTGAGGAGCTTGAGTGCGGCAGACTTACTAGATCTAAAAAAAAAAAAAAACTTTCCAACACTTTAGCTTTTACTCGACCTTCAAAAGAAACTAAACATTTTCCACTGAGATCAATTATATCTGGAATATTTACATGCCAGAGTCCAAACTGTCATCATCATAAATATGAACTAAACACAGACAAAATGAATTTGGATGAAATTATTTTTTGTAAAACTTCACACTTAATCTTCACACACTCTTATTACACAGGTAATAATTGATATAACTTTATAAGAGCAACTTGACAAGATTTTTCTCCGAAACGACAATTAGAGCGATTGGAAAGTCTGTTTTAAATGGCCACCTTAACCAGAGTATAACGCACCAAGAATTTCGAAAATCAGATGATTTACATTTTTATTTTTTTCCCATGGCCTTTTGGGAAAAGCTTTTGTGTGGTATTTATAGCCTATTGAAAATTTGTTTTTAAAAAAAAACATCAAATAAGAGTAAAACTGTATAAATTATTTCTATTTCTATTTAAAGCTGGTACTGTGTCTTGAGTAGCTGGTACAGAATATATAGAAGATTACATAAAATTCAGTAATCATGCCTAGGACTTCCATTGTCCGTCGGTCTCTTCATGTCTTTCTAATTGCATTAAAGGTAACGCCATGGTTTACTCAAGATATACCAAACATATCCCTGAATGGTGTGAGTAGTATTACGCAAAGCAAATACATACACGTCAATACATGAATTTGATGTGGACCGAAAGTCTCATATTAGCTCAACGTTAGTTCATGCTCATTCTTTCTCCAAAACTAGAATCACTGCATTTTACTCACAGCAACAAGCAAAGAAAACTACATCAGCACAGCATTCTAGTTTTATTGGTGACTTTTCCAATTGTGGCTTTAATTCAGATGCATTTCCTGAGTGCTCCCAAAGTTTGTAAAATAGTAATCAATTATTTTGTCATGAATTTATTCACGGAGGATTGATGACAGATGTTTGCACTGCACATTCCATGTTGCTCCAAAATTTCAACCAAGATGGTGCCCACTTGTCACATTGCTTATTTTAACATTCAAAACTGTCATGTGTTAAAATGCCGTACTAAAAACAATCAGCTTGAGCAAGAAGTTGATGGAAGAGTTGACGTCCGCACTGCAGTGATTAAACAGATGGACTCAAATGTGCCACAACATTCAGACAAAACCTAAATCAGATCCTGGATTTGTTTACAAAAAGTTGGTCTTCAGAGGCCAAGCAAGACCAATGAGAATGCAACAAAAAGAGCAATGCAAAAAATGGCTACAATAAAACAAGTGACGGAGCTAAATGCCTTAAATGAAGCAACACATCTTCTGAGTCATCTACGGGTTGTACTGTGACCCCTGCCAAACACAGGACAAGAAAAAAACAAAACAAAAACCAAAATATACACAAAGTTGATCCTTGATGTCAGTATTTTGCGGTCCATAATTTGCACGACATTTAAACCAAATGTGGCCAAATAATTCTGGCCATAGTTCCCATTTTAAAAGCTTTCCGGCATTCAACTTGGACACCAACCCTGTACTGTTCAGACTCCACCTGGTGTGAACTCCGGCAGCTACTCCAGCATGCTGGCAACGCAGCCAACATGTTAATAAAAAATGAGGTTTAATCATCTATTGTTTCCAATACTTGTTGTTCATAAGCAGACGGCAAAAACAGAGGGAGGAAACACATCCGATCCGGTGGTAAAACACACACACACACACACACGCCTCGTAAATAAATAAATGATGACCAAGTATGTTCCACAGGATAGACTGTTGGTTGGCGGCTCTTTCCAGGAGCAACCTTGAAATGAGTAATGACGCATTCTCATCCTGCGGCTCAGTTCCACACTACATGCTTCCTACTATGATTACCCACTCAACTTTATTTATATCACTTTAAAAACAACCTCAGATGTAATAACGTGCTGTGCATACTTAAGCACCAATATAAAACAAAACTATTATTTGATTACTCAATTTTCTTAAATAGTGCCTATCCTTATAATAGACCACATGCAACGCGTATGCTTGTCTACTTTACTACTTTAGAAAAATAAATGCCTCAATTTTCCACGGAGAAAAAAAAAAAGAAATTATGTCAGGTTGTATACATTATTGTTCACACTCAGATGTTTAACAGCTCAGCCCGCTGATTCAAAAAAACTGCCGGCTGCAATTTTTTTTTTTTTTGTCAAAGGGTCGCGTTAGTGCTGGAGCTTATCGCAGTTGTCAACGGACAGGAGGCAGGGTACACCCTGAACTGGTTGCCAGCCAATCGCAGGGCACATCGAGACAAACAGCCGCACTCATAATCACACCATGGGACAATTTAGAGTATCCAATTAATGTTGCATATTTTTAGAATGTGGGAGTAAACCGGAGTGCCCCAAAAAAAAAAATCACACAGGCACAGGGAGAACATCCAAACTCCACACAGGCGTTGCCAGGATTGAACCTGGGACCTCAGAACTGTGAGGCCAACGCTTTCCAGCTGAGCCACCGTGCCACCTTCTGACATTTATATCAGATCATAATATTTTGGCAAATTCTAAAATAATATATAATTCCTTTCCAGTTCATTTGAAGTTGTAAAAATAAACAAGCAAACAAACATTCACCTAGTTCTGGGTGACAAAGCAAACAAATCTGGAAGGTAAAAAATTATATATTATATATTACAATTAATGAGTTTACGGTTTTGATTGTTTTTGCAAGTCTGCACAGCCTGTGCAAAAAATATAACAAATGTCTGTGCTATCTGACTTTTTTTCAGTGACTGTATTGGATTACAGTACTTTTTTTTTCTTAAATACATAACGGTGGTACGTGTATTCTGTGACACCTATTGACGCCTGTTCCAAGTTCCCCTCGGCAGTGTGCCCGCGTACCCCAGGTTGGAAAAGACTCCACGGTTTACTGTATGTGGTACCTCAAAACCTGATAAAGGGTCACAGTTTTTCCGTTGCAGCCCATTGGAAGATTTGAAAATCTCAACGGCTTTTATGCATGGTGGTGGTAGTAATAGCCTTTTGTGCATTTCTTTGTCTTTACTATTTTCATCAAGATTTTCCACTGTGTTGCCACCTCTGAGCCACCATACAATTTTAAATGTCTACCATAGGATAATAATAATTTTGCCTGATATCACCATGATCTACCAAAGTCTAGTTAGACAGGATCCCGTGATCCGATCTGAACTGCTATCGAAGAAAACAGTTTACAGGCAGACGTGCTCAAGTCACATTTGACTGAATTGAAGAAAGAGCTGAGCAACACGCCACGTCGCCCGCTATAACCACCTCATCACGCCGCTTGAAGAGTATGAGAGAGGACGCGGCTAATGCGCTTGCACCCATTTTGTCTCCAAATGAAAAGAGCCGGCCGCTCAGGGTCGAGGCGTGCGAATGGCGGGGAGCGGCGCCCGCTGCGCCGGGAAGGGAAATTCTCAGGGCGATCGATGGGGAGGATTAGGGCGGGCTTTGGTGGGGGCTCTGGATCTGAGCGGCGCTCTCTATGGGGGGGCCCCACGGGAGGTTCAGAGTGGAAAGCGGGAGGGAAGAGAGGAGGAGGGCCAAGGGGGAAAGTGGAGAAAGGGCTAACCTGGTACTGTCAGGAGGCTGAGGAGGAGGTTGGCCTAGCTGGGAAGAGGAGAGCTGTCGGGGTTCCATCGGGCCTCCTGCTAAAAACACACCACCGGGGGAGCCGTACAACAAAAACATGGACACATCATGCTCGGATTTGGCTTCCGACTTGGACATCTTTGAGTTGTTCTCAGGCTAGAATCACTAAAGCGGTCTTCACACTTATCAACTTGGTCAAATTTGAGCATTTTTACTTTCTTCTGATAAAAGTCAGGCAGGCCTAAATGATTATTCATTCATTTTCCTAGCAGCTTAGCCTCACAAGGGTCGTAGGAGTGCTGGAACCCATTCCAGCTGTCATCAGGCAGGAGGCGGGGTACACCCTGAACTGGTTGCCAGACAATCGCAGGAATGTCGCTATGTTGATTATTGCCGAGCCCACAGGAAGTACACCAACCAGTTTAGTCATGTCACTTCCACAGAAGAGCTGTTGTCAAATCCCAACGTGTGTGTGGTCAACACAAAGTCCATTCAGACCACTGAGTCTATGATTGTGGCGCGATAAGGAACCAGGGAGTGACCTGAAGCATGTGCTGTTGCTGTACACAAATAGTCGAGCAACTGGCTGTGTTGAGTGTCACAAGTCATTCACAACAATAAAAAGGATTTCTTGTACTGGTCTACATTAGTGACAGAATTATGCCGGGAGTCATTGATTTCCCGGTTAAAAGTGTTTATGATTTCCCATGTTAGTAGTTTAAATACTAAGCATACCATGAACTATTACCCAAAACACTATCATTTAAAAACTTGTATCACAACTTCTTCTTGTTTTCCTTTTGGCTTGTCCCGTTAGGGGTCGCCACAGCGTGTCATCTTTTGCCATCTTAGCCTATCTCCTGCATCTTCCTCTCTAACCCCAACTGCCCTCATGTCTTCCCTCACCACATCCATAAACCTTCTCTTTGGTCTTCCACTCGCTCTTTTGCCTGGGAGCTCCATCCTCAGCATCCTTCTACCAATATACTCACTCTCTCGCCTCTGAACATGTCCAAACCATCGAAGTCTGCTCTCTCGAATCTTGTCTCCAAAACATCCAGCTTTGGCTGTCCCTCTAATGAGCTCATTTCTAATCCTATCCAACCTGCTCACTCCAAGCGAGAACCTCAACATCTTCATTTCTGCCACCTCCAGTTCTGCTTCCTGTTGTCTCTTCAGTGCCACCGTCTCTAATCCATACATCATGGCTGGCTTCACCACTGTTTTATAAACTTTTCCCTTCATCCTAGCAGAGACTCTTCTGTCACATAACACACCAGAGACCTTCCGCCAGCTGTTCCACCCTGCTTGGACCAGTTTCTTCACTTTCTAACCACACTCACCATTGCTCTGGATTGTTGACCCTAAATATTTGAAGTCCTCCACCCTCGCTATCTCTTCTCCCTGTAGCCTCACTCTTTCCCCTCCACCATTCTCATTCACGCACATATATTCGGTTTTACTTTGGCTAATCTTCATTCCTCTCCTTTCCAGTGCGTGCCTCCATCTTTCTAATTGTTCCTCTACCCGCTCCCTGCTTTCACTGCAGATCACAATATCATCTGGGTGTCATGATCCTGCCGCTCCAGCATGAGCTGTGCGGGTGTCCACGCAGGTGCACTGATTGGAAGGTGCACACCTGCGCCTCATGCAGCCTGATTATGCTGTGGATTTATATGACCGCGATGACAACTGGCCGGCGCCATTTCGTTTGATCTTCATGTCTCGTTCGTGTGCTCCGGTATCCCTGATCGAACCTGTGTGTACCGACATTCGCATGTTCTCCGACCAACCTTGTAAGCCTGACTCCTTTGATACTTCTGCCTGCGTTGATTATTCCCCTGTGTACCGACTCCTGCCTGTCCGCTCATCTGCTCTCTTCGCCCGACGCCCCAACTACCGCTGCTCCACCGGACTGGCTGCTCGATCCCCTACCTCTGCATATAATAAACGTGTCTCCTTGAACTACCTTGCATCTTCCGAGTCCTGCATTTGGTCCTACTCGGGACGTGACAGAACTAACTGGCCAACACAGCACCCAGGTGGAAAGACCCGGCGTCGCCGGGACCGACGGAAAGTCGACCGTCTGCCAGAGGACCAAGCCTGTCCGATCCGGGTAGGCTCCCTGATGTCCTCCGCTTCCGTGTCTTACGCTCCACCAGCGAGGTATGAATACATCCCGAACATGACCCGTCCGGCTCCTCATATTCTTCTGGACTCTGACTTTTCGGAGTACGAGCAGGACCGTGATTTGTATGACCGGCTGCCGGAGTACGACTCCGATTATTCTGATTATGAATCTGCTCGTCCGATCTTTCATCCCAGTCAGTTTGTTTCACCTCCCTGCGTTTCCAGCACCCAAACGTCTTCGCCCGGTAGGTTTAAGTACACTAATCCATATGAGGGAACGCACTTGGCCATCTACCCGGAACCTCCGCGTGGCGGCCAGAGGAGACGCCCCGGTCGGGCGCTCCCCGGTGACTTCCGCTGCGCGGCAACTAAGACATCGTCCTCCCACTCCTCGCCGGCAACGGCAAAACTGGCAGACCCGCAGCTGGTGGCGAAGCTTCCAGCCCAGAGGGAGGAGGAGTCGCCAAATCACGAGTCGTTGCGCCGCGAAATGCCTCACCAAGCACACGTAGCTGTGGAAACTGACCCGCCTCCTCGCCATTCCCACGTCGAGGTTTTGGCTGTTCCGAGCAGACTTCACGCAGCAGTTGGAACTGACCCGCTCCCGAGACACGCCCACGTGTCAAACCTGACCTGTCCACCCGGACGCCTTGTGTTTGGTGGCCTAGATGGCCCCCAGACTGGGGTTCGGGGGGGGGGGGGGGTGCCCTCCTCCGGACACCCCTTCCGCCCACCCTGCCTGTGTTAATTATTGTCTGTTTTTTTCATTTAGGCACGTCTGGGAGCAGTGCCTTTGAGGGGGTGGGGGTACTGTCATGATCCTGCCGCTCCAGCACAAGCTGTGCAGGTGTCCGCGCAGGTGCGCTGATTGGAAGGTGCACACCTGGGCCTCATGCAGCCTGATTATGCTGTGGATTTATATGACCGCCATTTCGTTTGATCTTCATGTCCCGTTCGTGTGCTCCGGTATCCCTGATCGAACCTGTGTGTACCGACCTTCGCATGTTCTCCGACCAACCTTGTAAGCCTGACTCCTTTGATACTTCTGCCTGCGTTGATTGTTCCCCTGTGTACCGACTCCTGCCTGTCCGCTCATCTGCTCTCTTCGCCCGACGCCCCAACTACCGCTGCTGCACCGGACTGCCTGCTCGATCCCCTACCTCTGCATATAATAAACGTGTCTCCTTGAACTACCTTGCATCTTCCGAGTCCTGCATTTGGGTCCTACTCTCGTTCCGATGGGACGAGACACTGGGAAAATCATGGTCCAAGGGGATTCCAGTCTAGCCTCATCTGTCAGCCTACACATTACTACCACAAACAGGAAGGGGCTCAGCGCGGATCCCTGATGCAGACCCATCTCCACCTTAAATTCTTCTGACAATCCTACGGCACATCTCACCGCTGTCCTCATACATGTCCTGTACTACTCCAACATATTTCTCCGCCACACCAGACTTGCGCATGCAGTACCACTGTTCCTCTCTTGGTACTCTATCATTGTCTTTCTCTAGATCCACATAGACACAATGTAGCTCCTTCTGACATTCTCTGTACTTTTCAATTAGCATTTTCAAAGCAAATAATGCATCTGGTACTCTTTCTAGGTATGAAACCATACTGTTGCTCGCAGATACATACTTCTGTCCTGAGTCTAGCCTCCACTACTCTTTCCCATAACTTCATTGTGTGGGTCATCAACTTTATTCCTCTATAGTTCCCACAGCTCTAAACATCCCCTTTGTTCTTAAAAATGGGAACTAGCACACTTTTCCTCCATTCTTCAGGTATCTTCTCACCCACTAGTATTCTCTTGAATAAGTTGGTCAAAAACTCCACAGCCACCTTTCCAAATTGCTTCCCTACCTCCACCGGTATGTCATCAGAACTAACTGCCTTATGAGGTGGAGGTAAAAACTCCTGTCACAACATTACGCAAAAAAAATAAATAGATTACAGATAATTTGATTTTGAAAAAAAAAATGCACTGGTACATGCACATGTGGCAAAGCACAACAACCCAGGCTAAACTTAGCTCCTTCCTCACATACAAAGCTTGTCTCTCAATCAAGATGTGTCACTTTAGCCGACTAGCTTGGAAGAATTACTGTACTACTTTTCTTTTTAGACGGGCCTTGGTGTTTGTGACGTTTTAGAAAGAGCACAAAAAATTCGATGGACTTGATGAATTTGTGAAATTTGTGGGGAATAAATTTAATTTCTTTTTTTTGTACTTTTGTGTAGTCTGGATGCCCTGTGATGCCTTTCGCACGTCGGTTTTGGTATTACAACATCCATCTGGTTTGGGGGAGAAGTCTCACCTTTCTCTGTGAAGATATCGTGTGTGTGTGTGTGTGTGTGTGTGTGTGTGTGTGTGTGTGTGTGGTGTGTGTTGGTCAGCACACACCCGAGGATGAGTGATTTTCAGATTTTTTTTTGGAGTTGAATTTGACTTGATCAATTGATGATCAATGATACTTGTATCAGCACAGTACAGCAGTCCTTAACGTTTTTTTTTTTTATACTTGGACAGGTTTCACATTGAGGCATTTGAACAGACCAGCAGAGAAACAAAAGTAAAAAAATTATAAAATAATGCTCACCATTGTGCAGAATGTAGTTGTAATTAGTGGGAGGGGTACATGCTTTTGCTTCAACAATCAATCTTTATATTTCCCACGTGCTGATATTTTTTATGGGGGTAAACTTGCAGATTTTGAAAGTGACTCCTCTACGCATCTCATTTTTGGTACATTCCCAACACGCTATTAACGTATGCCATAATGCGACAAGTGTTAGGATGCAGTATTGGACTGAACATTTTGGTGAGGCTCACCTTGTTCCTCGCAGCCATTCCTGTGGTCCCAATATAAATTGCCCTATTGGAAGATGACATTCGAAAAACATGTGATCATCAGTTAGTGGACTTCACGTTTTAAACTTTGACACAGAATGACAAAGTTGATTTATCAGTTGATTCATTGTTTCAACCCCGACCACACATTCTTTCCGTGACATCAGTGCCGACTCTCACATTTTAGATTTTAGCGTTTAAGATGATACCTTGACGCGGAGACTCCTTCCACGGTCAAGTCTACCTCCAATCCCCGCGATTGGTCAGCCTGCACGCCGATTCATTGCGCTCCCTCGGGTGCATACGGTCGGATCCATGATTCATATTGCGATGAGGAGGGGGGGGCGAGGAGAGAGCGAGAGAAGAAACAGCCGAGACCACTGGGAAATTATATGGAGGAGCAGCATGGTGGATGTGGAATTAAACGGCATAATTAATCAAGCACAAAAACAAGCACGTTGCTCGTACATTTATTATTTGCATTTTTTCTTTCTACTTGAAGGGAGGTAATCAGCACTTGTATATGTCGGCACTCCTGATCCACGCCACGTTGACCTCCAGCCCATGAGTCTGTCTCAAAGCAGTGACCCTACAAGCACAAAGGAGGAGCAGTTCAGCTCCTTTTTTTTTTCTGGCAGATCCTACTGTTGTCTTCCCGTCCTTTAAATTGAGATGTTGTCAAAATTGGGTTCACAACTCCAAGCTCTCCACGGAGTTGTTGTGCATTATGCAGTGTGTGCACTCGAGCCAATGAGGGGAAACACTAACCACTTCAAAATAAAGAGATACTGCGGATATCACAGCACCAAAAAAAAAAAAAAAAAGGAGCGGTACAGCTCAACAAGGCAGGACACTTGCAGGTTCTAGCCAGGCGCTTTTATCAAAGTATCGATCGGCAAACTCTTGACTGACAAACGATGCTGATTGTCATGCAACCTTGTGGCACATTTTACTTGCTGACCTAATTTAAATGTTAATATCATTCTGCCTTTGCTTCCGTACAGACGACAAAAGGTCATTTCCTTTTTTTTTTTTTTTTTGTGCGTCAGCTCATCGAAGTGTTGCCTTAATTTTCTCACCTAAAAGAGATTCCAACATTAACAGTGGCCCGGGACCACCTGTCGCCGTGCCGGGTCACCACCCACGTATGCACACTGGCCTGCTCGGGCCAGTACAAATTTCTAAAGCACCGAAAATTTTTAAAAAATAGGCCAAAACTGCATTTCAGTGTCGGTGTGAAATGATTTTAACACCGAAAAATCTCATCCAGGACACGATGTTGTTATGATGCAAAGAGAAACCGCCTCACCTGATAAACGGGCCCCAAATTCTCATATGAGCAGTTTCTATCGCCGTGTCCTTTATGTCCTTGGTTTCCATCAATAATGCAGCACAGTCGGAGGAGGAACTAGAGGAGGTCTTTGTTTTACAAGTGAGTTCCAGTCCTACTTTGACGAAGTCACTAGAACTGGTAAATCTGAATGTCGTCGTCGGTCACAAACCTTCGGATACACAATAGAGTCAACAATCAGCTCCTCTTGCATCTTAGTGTATTTGTTAGTATCTGATTTTTTGTACGTTTGGTAAAAGGTTATTTATTTATTTATTTTGGCAGCAGCTATACTACGCATGTACTTCGAAACACAGCAAAAATGTTGCAGAATAACAGACAAGTCTACGTCATGTTGGCTATTCTTTTGTTGTAATACTGAATTTGAGTTTAGGAGGCACCAAAAGTTACAAACTATAGCTACAAAGGCAATACAAAATATGCACGTGAAGTGCACATATTATTTTTGACAGCATTGTTTGAAGACGCTTGTATGCATTTGAAAGAGTTTTGAGTGTTTTGTGGCATATTTATGCATTAAACTATGAATGCATTATCATCCTTTCTAGGGGAAATTCAATTATTTGCAGACAGTTGCCATTTGCAGTTGCGATTGGTGAGGGTCCACTGTATTGTAATACAGTATAGTTTTCAAAATATTATAGAAAAATGATGAGCGCTTAATGTGTGTAGATATGCAGTGCCATCGCACAACACTGATCCATTTGTTACTTGTGTATCAATAAATAGACATGAAGTCACTGATTAGTAAGTAAGTTTCTTTCGGCTTGTCCCTTTCGGGGTCGCCACAGCGTGTCATCTCAGATGAACGCATATATGTTTGGCACAATTTTTACGCCGGATGCCCTTCCTGACGCAACCCTTCTCAGGGAGTGGAGGCCCCAGTGGTATACGAACCCACAACCCCTGGTTTATCAAACCAGTGCTCTAACCACTGAGCTACAGGGACTCTAGACATGAAGTCACTGATTAATCCCCATTATTGTAGTGCACATGCATAAATAAACGTCGCAGAAGAAGAACTATTATGAGCACTGAGCATAAACCCATCAAGCGAAGCAGCTCAATAACAGCAGCTTGTTCCTGGAGCATCGTCATCCATCCAGGTATCAATATGGAAATAGCACCACTACGGCCCAGACATGAATCAATGGTGCTCCCGGGGGTGGGGGGAATGGGGTGGGGCACCGCGGGGGGAGGGGGGCACCTGAAATCATCAATGAGACGGATCGGCCAGCGGTCAGGCTCGGACAGGCCGTATTGATAGGAGCGTTTCCACCTGTAGAGGCCAGCCCACATCACAATTCAATAGGCAGCGCAGCTGCGCGCTCCGAGCCCCACAAAGACACGCTTGAGCGCGGCTACGTGCCTCGACTCGTCATGGTGGATCATGTGTGTCGCCTTCCTTCATTCTCAATGCTTCTTTAAGGCCTTCGAGAAGAGTGGGGGGGGGACACACTTCAAATTAACAGTGGTGGCATGTGACAAAATACAAATACTTCGGTACTGCACTGAAGTCGATGTTTCAGGTATCCGTACTTTGCCGAGTACAGGATTTCTTTTTCTGACAGCTTTTCATCATAATCGTTTAGACCGCGCTCTCCTTTTTAGTGTGATAGACTAAGAACCTTAATTGTGCATCTGCAGACTCGATTAAGGAAGAGGGTAGAAATTAGCATTTGGAAATTCTCTACATAAATCTGAACACACATAGGTTAGATGTATACTTTTGTTACAATTAGCTCATTTAGTTGACAACCACAGTACAAAATATAGGATAAATCACAAGGAAGACATAAGGTAACACCTCCCAAATTGTGACCGCAACCCCCTCTACATTAGACTTGCCAGCACTTTGCCAATTTCCAATTAATTTCTTAAAACACACTTCATCTCCTTGCGGTGCACTCACAGTGCATAAAGAGTGGTGAGGTTTTCCTATGCTTCATTTCTTTCTAACATTGGTTTTGAGAGATGGTATGGTTATGCATGTCTTGTTTTTTGGGGTTTTTTTTTTTTTTTGGTTGTTTTTATCTTATGAAATGTTACTTAGTTTTATATCCTTTTTGATTTGTAGAGCACTTTGGTCAACCTTGTTTTATTTCAGTGCACACCGGAAATTCATTTGGATGAGATTGGATGAGAACATGCTGTTCTGATAGCATTAAAAATCTGAGCCAACGCTAGGTGGCTTGCTAGTACTGTATTTGGACTCAAGTTATCAAAACGGACACAATGTTGTACATAATTGGCAGTAAAAATGTACAATTACTTTTTACTGAAATATATTTTAGAGTATTTACATCTTTAGATGTTGTTTAAGGAGTCACATCAGTAATTTAGTTTTTTTTTAATTCTGTACCGGTTCTTAAGTACAGGGAGTGGGTGCTGTTGTAATTTAATTTTAAAATCAACTTGTCTAACTTGGACTTGGCCCACCTTCTGAAGTTACGTCGAAAGTTGAGGCGCACCCGGGGCTCGTCTTCTTCCCATTTCGACCGACTCACTTCCGCATCTTTCAGCCAATCAATGAGCTTTTGTTTGCGGCCGATCGGCAAGAGGACAAAACGGCAATCGCATCCACTGAGTCGTGTGGGACGAGGGCGACCCCTGGTGGAGAAAACATACATTATACGTACTGGACACTTTATTAGGTACCCCCAGCGACGTTCCATCCATCCATCCATTTTCTTTGCCACTTATCCTCACAAGGGTCACGAGGGCTGCTGGAGCCTATCCCAGCTGTCAACAGGCAGGAGGCGGGGTACACCCTGAACTGGTTGCCACCCAATCGCACAGCACACGGAGACAAACAGCCACACTCACAATCGCACCTAGGGGCAATTTAGAGTGTCCAGTTAATGTTGCATGTTTTGGGGGTGTGGGCGAAAACTGGAGTGCCCAGAGAAAACCCACGCAGACACGGTTAGAACATGTAAATTCCACATAGGCGGGTCCGCGACTGAAGCTGGCACCTCAGAACTGTGAGGCCAACGGTTTCCAGCTGTGCCACCCGCATTGTTCCAATGAGCTACGAAAAATGCACTATTTAAAAATATTGAAGGGCAATTGCTCTCGAAATATCATGTAGGTATTCTTTTTTTAATGTTATGACTACTTTAAATATTCCAAAAATGTTATCACTACGCCATGTGCTCCAATTGTCAATTTTTGTCTTGATTTGTATGTATTAAAAGACTTTTTTTTTTTTACTAAATTGTGATAGTTTGGAAATATATTTAAAGAATATATGTGTTAATGTATTTATATATAATTAAAAATGAATTGGAAAATGAAGTAGTGTCCTATTTAAATTTTATTCACTTATTTTATTTCCTCTATTCATTGAAATTTTTATAGTGTTGTTTTACTTTTGAGCAGTGACTGAGTTTTTAGAAGGGTGCCTATAAATAAAATCCTTTATTTTTACTCATACAAAAAAAAAAATCCTACATCCATGTTCTAAAGTGAGGAAATGTAAAATGAAATGCCCATCCTTAAGGACTGTGTGGCATCGTTATTGTTTAATGTGTTGATTTGAAAGCACTGGATCATATTGAGAGCTATTTGAAATATTTCAACCCTCGCATGCACTCCAGTTAAAAGGTAGAATACCAAAATATTAGAAACCACCAGAGTTCTTACACCACTGCAAAGTACAAAAAAATAAATTGAAAAAAATCCTCAAAAGTGAGCACTATGTAATTTGTCATTGTGTTAGATTCAAATCTTAGTTGATACTTTAAATTTTCACTTTTAAGGTACTTTTATAGTAAGTTCTTCACTATGTGTAACATACAGAGGGTTGAAATTACGGTCGTTGAGGGCCCGCGGTCCTACAAAAATCTTTCAATTTTAATGTTAGTCGATTTTTAATGAATTCAATTTCAATGCGTTTATCATAATATTATTAATCATATTCATCCATTTTCAACACCACCTATCCTCACTAGGGTTGCAAGTATGCTGGAATCTATCCCAGTTAACTGTGGGCAGGTGGCAGAGAGGCGAGGATGGATTCGAACCAGCCCCCTCAACACTTTGGTGCGAATGTGGTAACCATTTGTCCAATTATTCCCCCCACCCCTCATTTTTTTTTCTTTTTGTAGGTTTTCTTGATTCCATTCTTGTTCATGAGCTCTCATTTGATACTGCGCGTTGTGTTCTGTCCATCATAACACTTTAAAGGTCAAAGTGGAAGGGTCATATGTCCTGTGTGCACACTGGCCTGCCCTTTTCACGTGCCAGGATGGAGAGAGAGAGAGAGAGAGAGAGAGGAGAGAGAGAGAGAGAGAGAGAGAGAGAGAGAGAGAGAGAGAGAGAGAAGAGAGAGAGAGAGAGAGAGAGAGAGAGAGAGAGAGAGAGAGAGAGAGGAGAGAGAGAGAGAGAGAGCGAGAGAGAGAGAGAGAGAAAGCAAGAGACAGGCACAAAGGTCACACGCATGGATTTCCTTTGCTCCGACTCAGTGAAAAGGGCAGCCGAGGGCACAGCCAAATGGCAGCCAGGCCTTCACGTCGGCCACGCACGGGGGACCGCCATTCCTCACGTCACCCAAAACTTTCAGTCAGGGGGGAGACCTTGGGATGCGGGAACAAAGAGAGAAATTAAACAAGCAGAATACAAGAGCAACTACTGGCTGGGTGCCAAATGATGATGACTGTTCTTACCTTTCTTCCATCAGGACACGGCGCGAGGCAATGAAATGGGCTCACTCTTCCAAGAATCTCCTTCAGTTGGATGCAACTTATTCTGAATTTGCTCAGTATGGGTATAGAACATTTTTTAAGGTCTCTCCCCCCCCCCCCCCATCACACGAAGGACACGGACTGGAAACGATGTTGGAAACATTTTTACATCTTAAATATAAATAATTCAGGGCATCCAAGTTTTTTTGCTTTAGAAACCCATTTTCTGTTCTTAACTGAAGCTCAAAGAAAATAAATGTATTCATTCAGCGCCATCTTGTGGCATAGTGGTGCTTTTGCTATGTTTAAATAATTGGTTGGTTGGTGTCGTTTCAAAAGTATTTGTTTTGTACCTGGTGGAACCCTGAGAGTAAGTTTGTCTTTGCTTTTCCGCCAATGGAGCTATTGCAAGCTCACGGAGCTCTATGTTGCCATTTCAATGTTCCTGTATGCACTGACATTTTTGTGTAAATGCCAAAAAGGTGAATTAAATCACAGAGTTTGTCCTTATGTAGATATTTGTTTGCCCATGTGTGATATCAAGTCAGCATGTGCTAGCGACTTCTCTCAGGCCTGCTGGAGCCTATCCTGGCTGGCTAGAGGTGGGGTACGCCCTGAACTGGTCGCCACTCAGTCGCAGGGCTCATATTAACAAACATTCACACCTACAGGTTATGTAGAGTTCTCAATGAACCTAGACTGCATGTTTTTGGGCTACGGGAGGAAATACGTGTACCCGGAGAAAATCCACATACGCATGGGGAGAGCATTCATACTCCACGCAGGAGAGGTCAGATTTGAACCCCGGGATCCTCACCACTGAGAGGCACATCTGATAACCAGTCGTGTGTTGAATAATTTAACTATTGAGTGCCACTGTGTACATGCTAGATTCTTGTTGATATTTTACTGATTATCGTTTGTTGTTACCGCCCAATAAATCAGTCAATGGATAGATTATTCATCCTTTTTTTTTTTTTTTTTAGTTCTTTTGGGCAATGCACCAATGCCGTTTATACCTTCAAAAAAAAAAATACAAAGTGGACCTTGAATTGTTTTTAACTTTGTCTTCTTTACTTGAGCATGTCTCCATGCAAACATAAGTGACACAAAGGCATCTTTGTACAAGATTTCATTTATTAACTATAATACAGATCACATAAGGCCTTGCTGTATACACCATTCCCCCCGAGACAAATTGCCAGACTTAGTAAATTGACACGTTCTTTTCAATTTACAGTACTTGTTTTTTTTTTTGTTTGTTATTTTTTTACCCATTATGACCCCTCCCCCCAAAAAACTGGTCATAATATTTTTATTTCATTATTAAATAGACTAAGTGGTGAAGCCCTCTTCTTCCTCTCTGGGGAAGAATTCATGCACTATAGTGGCCATCAAAAAAAATTTTTTCAAAAGAAAGTTTTGCTCACCACTGGGCAAAAATGCTAAACCCGGGCCCTCCCAAACATACCATAAAGAACCCCATTCCACATACTTTTTCTTGTTTTTGTTTTAATTTATGTATTCATTTACTTAAACTTAACAGACATCCGTCACCATTGTTCGGGAAAAACTGTCACATTTTTTTCTGTTACAATATTCAGTTGTTCTGCACGGTCACCTCTTTTTTTTTTGTCCAGTCTTTGGCTGCCTCAGTCATTTCAATACATGGATTGGACTCACTAGTTGACACACACGCACACGCAACCGGTGGTCAAGAACTCCCTCACTCTCTCTCCCAAGGTATCATCATCCCCTCGTTCCTAATAATACGGATGAGCGAATAGGCTTACCCAGCGGGGGGCAAGTGAACATGAGGGGGGCTGCATTCTCTGCGGTCACCTTTATCCGGATCACGAAGCTTTCTGGACGTCTGCCACGCACAGCTCGTCTAACATACACCTAATTCCACCATACACACACTTAGGAACACACACAAGAAACGGGGGTAAATAGGTAGTGTTGTGATAAAAGCTCCTGTATAGTTCAGTGATCGTTTAAAAGGCTTTTAGGCTATTGAAGGGGGGGTTCATGTGACCTTGGTGAGCATCTGTGTGACAATACACAAAAACGCACTTCAAAAGCCGTTCGGATTATGGATCCTCTGGGCCCCCCCCCCCCACCGTCTTGCTGGTTTCTACGGTAACAGCGGGGCCAGGGAAAGGGAATTTGGGATGCTCCGTTCCAGTCGTGTTGACGGATGAATGGACTGTCTGTTCTTGTCTCAAGTCTCAAAAAAAAAAAAAAAAGATCCACTCTCTGATGGGAGAGCGTGGTGAGGAGGTGCAGTGGCAGAGCAGTGCGGTAGAGGACAGTGTGGCAATTTTAGCAGAAAAGAATTAATATTGTCATTTTATGAGGGGAAAAAAAATAATTTCCTTGACAGGGAAAACAGTTGTAGTAATAATAATGTAATGACATTTACAGGTTTGATGTAAAATTTAATTTTTAAAATATGGAGAAATGGTACTTTTATGGGAATGAAGTAGTACCACTATTTTGATAAAATTAAGATATTTTTCCCACATAGTCTTACATTTTTAGGAATGAAGAGGTCATATTCCAAGAATAACTCTTCAGAGTTTTTGTTTTGAAGATTCCATCTGACAACAAAAGAGTTAATTTTACAAAGCATAGTCATGATATGATGAGTGAAATGTTGAAAATCTATCAAAAGTTGTGATTTGCTGAGATGTCAGTTATTTTTAAGAATAAAGTGTTGATATTAGAAGAACTAAAATGGCAAAACAAATTACAACCTGCTTTACTCTTAATAATGCCAAAGATATAATTATACAAGAATAGAGACCTAAATTAGAAGAAAAATACATATTCCCATTTTATTCTTACAAAATCGTCACTGTTCTTGTCAGATTATGTAGAAGGGTTTAACTGGCAATTTTTTTTCTATCAAATTGAGAATTTTTAATATTCCAACTTGTTCCAGAAACCCTAACTTTCATCACGTGAGGTTCCAAATGTTTTCTATTAAGTTCTCTTTTCACTACAGTGTGGCCCTAATACGATTATCAATTAATATACTAATACTAATAATTTTAGAGGTTCAACGGTGTTCTAGAGAAGCATCTGATGCTCATGCTTTTAGGGGCCTTGAGCAAAATCTTATTCAAATTTGTTTGGTGGTTGGTCGGGGCCGGCTTATCAAAAGTTGATGCCACACCATAATTACCTCACTTGTTAGAAGAGTAATTCCTAACATTTCATTAAATTTTCAGTGCAGTAAATATTATTTACTGCTTACTTTGTATTCATGCCAGTGACTACAATAATATGCTTTTCCATTACAGTAAATGGGAATTAACATGTATCCACGATTTGTGATTTTGTTGTTGAAGTTGTGTGCTGTGAGATTTTTCCAAATGTAAAGTATGTGCAATGGCTAAAAAAAAATGTTGGTAAACACAGCTTTAGAAAAAGAAAGCTGGCAGTAAAAAAAAAAAAAAAAAAATAAGTAAACGCTATGGCGCAACGCCCATGTAGTGGCTGCTATACTCCGATTGATCCTCTAGATGTCAGTGGTGTTCTGCCATAAGTGAGTGAAGGGTGAAGTCACAGCTCCAATTTAAAAAAAAAAAATGTGGCTTGAAAGTGCTCAGAAAAGTGCTTTTCAAACAAGGTCCTTACTATGAAAACGACAGCAATGCCTACTTGACACACACACACACACACACACACACACACACACACACACACACACACACACAAAACTCACTGCCAACCAGGTAAAAAGAACTCATGCGTGCGCACAAACACACTTGCGCACTGACTGGCAAAAGAAAAGGGTGGAAACTTGAGCTGTGGGTTGACTTTTTAAAATGCTATCAGTAACTTCATAATCACGGTCACACAAAGATAGCGTGAACATACAGTAGACTGACTGCCAAGGAAGGGAGAGCACCCAAGATCCTTTGCTCTGATTTGCAGATCCGGTTGGTTGAGTTCTTGTTTTTTTTCCCCTCTGTCTTGGGTGTTGGACAAAAAAACCCTCGAGTGAAACCGTCTTTGTTTGTGTGTATGTGTGCGGAGGCAAGGATTTGAGTCAGCAAGTGTGTGTGGCGGGGGCCTCCAGCGAGATTTAAAAAAAAAAAAAAAAAAAAAAAAAAGATAAAGAAAAAGTTGCTTTGAGGCTGCTAATGTCAATTGTGTTTTCTGAGCTGACATTTCTCCTGTGTGACCCCATGGAGTCCCTCCCAGAGTCCCTCTTCGGTCCTCGAAACATCTCAATCTTCATGTTGTTCCTCAGTTTAAGTGACAATGGGTGTGTGTGCGTGTGTTTGTGTGTGTGGTGGTGGTGGTGGGGCTAGTCTGGGCCTCTCTATTCAAGTACTTTTCTCCCAAAGTATCTCCCTGTGCATACTGCAGATCTCCCAATGTCCTTATCCCATTTCCTGTCCTTGGGTCCTCCTTCCATTCCTTTGTGAGTATCTCTTGCTGCAGCACTCGCAATCTCTTTTTTTTTTTTTCTTTCCCCTTGATGGTTCACAGCATGTGTTGTTCCGTAGGTGGGTGATGTGGGTGGAGGGAGGGCGGGAGCAGGGCGGGGATGGGTAACTGCGGGGTCGGCGGTGGGGAGCGGGGTGGCGATTGGTGGTGGTGGTGGTGGATGGGGGGGCCATAGTGCGGGATGACGGGAGGAGTTGCCGGGAGGACGTATGGGGTCGGGGGGGATGGCGCTGGCGAGGAGTAGCTGCCGACCATGCATGAGTACGCCGAGGTGCCCACGCCGTAGGAGAGCATGGAGGTCGGCGAGCCCGGGAGGCCGTCGGCTAGTGGTTGATTGTAGAAGAAGTACGCGCACTGGTGGATGAAGCTCTCGATGATTGTCTGGTAGGTGCGCGTGGCAGTCAGTGCGTCCATTGTGGTGAAGTCAGGGCGCATCAGCGTGGGCCAGAAGCAGATGGACAGGTTCTCACTGGTCATCAGGTTCAGCTTGCTGTTCTGACTCACCCTACGGAGCATAGTCATCCATTAATTCAACAGTTACCAATCAACATAGGTAGGTAGTAAGAGTTACTCTGTTACATTAACTCAAGCAACATTTTGTATAAAGTTTGCTTGCCGGGATACTTGTAGTAAAGCAGTGATTTGACTTTTACTGGAGTATTTATGTTAAGAAGAAACGGTACTTTGGTATATTAAACTACATGCCGCTCGCTACTTTCATTCATCAATAATTGCATCTGCAATGCATTTTTACACTTTCTTCTTACACTGCCACGTTCGGCGCCACTTCTCCAACCCACTGTGATTAGCATAATGATGTTTGACCCAAATTCACCAATAAAAAGACACGAAAGTCACATCAGCATACAAAGTCCTCTATTGGGCTTCGTGGGTGGGTTAGGGTTAGCGGGCGACACATGCCAATCGTTGAGAAGAGAATGTGCAATTAATGAGAGGCCTTTTTATATTCACGCACCGGTGACCGCGCTGACGTCACTTGCAGCTGTCCCACACGTAGTTTGCCTTTATACACGAGCGCAACCAAATAATTGCAGTTTTTAAAATGAAAATCCCGCCTCCGACTCAAGGATAGCTGGGATAAGCTCCAGCACTCCTGTGACCAATGTGAGGATAAGCAGCTCAAACAATAGATGGATGAATGGATGGATGGATGGATAAATTCATGCACCAATTTAAAATATCTAATTTCTTACAGTGCCATTTTTCCTCACTTATGGTGCTGCAAAACCTTCGTCTAAAACAGCAAGGGGTACTTTTATAAATGATAAAGTTGAGATATTACAAGCATTTTTGTATTATAACACGTGAATAGTGGAACAACACATTACCCTTGAATTCTGATTCCAAAAGTAAGTCATAAATTGATAATGCAAAAACTTTGAGAGGATTAAATATTTGCATTGTTTCACAGTCGTAACGGTCCTCTGAGGGAAACCGGAACCACAGTGTGGCCCGTGAGAAAAATGAGTTTGACATCCCTGGGTTAGAGCGTCTGTTTCACAGTTCTGTGAAATGGGGTTCAAATCCTGGACTAGCCTGTGTGGCGTTAGCATGTTCTCCTTGGTAGATTAACTGAAGACTCCAGATTGCCCATAGGTATGAATGTGAGTGAGATGAGTTTTTGTCCAAGATTTTGGAGAACCAGGAAGTGAGAAAAACTTTGAAGAAAATGTGGCAAGATGAAGTGCCTTACACAAATGTCCAGTCTACCATGAAAACAAAAAAAGTAACAGCTCATTGACAACCATCTGCAAGTGATTAAAGTGCGATGCACTAATGCTAATAGCATGGACCATCAATACGTCACAGGACTCTTCTGGTTAGGACTGCGAATAATGATGTCAAACGGATGGCATTTCATTCTTTTGTGAGGAGTCACAGCATTTAACTATGTCCTGCGATGTAGCTAATTGTGAGGCACTAAATGTCCCAATATGTATATATGTGGACCACAAAAATATCCCAAACAAATCTGTCTAACTCTTGTCCAAACATGTATAATTACAATGCACTCCACTCCGGTTCACCACAGTACGCTTTGAACAGAAAACCTTTATCTGGCTTGAGAGCAGTCTAGAAATTAACCAAGTAATACGACATGACGCATAACCGAAACAAGAAACAAAATAAGATTAGAATGCTCTTAATCATGAAAGCCGTCTGTTGCCACACCTTATATATTTTCTGATTCGAATCGCAAAAAATCAAAGACATAGTACTTATGTTACTCTAACAATAGGTACAATTCCTGCCATGGAGCATTTCCTTAAAAAAAAAAGTCCATCCATCCATGTTCTGTTGTGCTTGTCCTCACTAATCTTTGTTTATGAGTTGGACTTACTCCGCACAGTTTCTGCTCATGTGCAGTTTGTTTTTTTTAGCACTCCACCAAGATCTCCGTGGAAGCAGTCGCCTGATAAATATAGCCCACGGATATTCATGGCAATGCCACAACCAAAGATGAAAAGCAGCCATCGCCAAGGTGGACAGTGATTGCGGCAGAATCAATGGGAAAAAGAATATCCAATACACAGAGCGATCTAGCTAGAAAGGAGGGAGCCGGTGCAAGACG
Organism: Syngnathoides biaculeatus; assembly: GCF_019802595.1. Lineage (NCBI taxonomy): Eukaryota > Metazoa > Chordata > Actinopteri > Syngnathiformes > Syngnathidae > Syngnathoides > Syngnathoides biaculeatus. The sequence continues at coordinate 25,125,948 of NC_084647.1, read as the reverse complement.
GTGAAGATTTACAGCACAAACCGGCACAAAAACAACCCAGATTCTGTGGTAATGATACAGTCAGGGATCCTGGTTAAAGTAAGCTATTTTAAACGAAAAAGAAAAACCTTTATGTAGGGAGAAAAGCACAAAATGTGCCACTGTATACTTGTGCTGGTTCAATAGATAAGTTTTTTAATTTGTTGGATTATGATGTCTTGTTTTCGGAAGAGTACGAGGAGTAATGATTCTATTATGAAGTCAATCACTGTCAACGCGAATAATGAATCAGGATTTTATGGGTGAGTCAGAGCCCTACAAATCATGTTAATGATTTCCACAAGAAGTATCATCAATGATTTAACAAAGTAAGACAAATAAATATCATTATGAACCATTCATTGTTTATATGAGTCTCTAAATGTTTATATTTGCAGATGATACAGAGGGTACGGAAAGTACTCAGACACGCCTCAATTTTAATTTAGCTGGTTTAAAAAAACAAAAACAAAAAAAAAAACGGAAATACCAATAGTATTCAGATCCTTTGCCGTGGCGGTCATTCAGTATATTTAACTTGGGTGCTGTCCATTTCTTCTTCTGTACTGTTCAATTCGTCATCATTGACATGGCGCTACACCTTCATGGAAGTCAAGCTGTGTTTGATTTTACTGATTGGACTTGATTAGGAAACGCTTTATAAGACCTTGGAGCACACGGGGCATGTCAGAGCAAATGAAAATCACGATGTCAAAGGAACTGCCTGAAGAGCTAAGGGACAGAATTCTCCGTTCTGGCCAAAGTTACAAAAAAATTCTGCTGCACTTAAGGTTCCTAAGCGCACAGTGGCCCCCATAACCCTTATACGGAAGACATTTGGGACAACCACAGCCCTTCCTAGAGCTGGCCATCCAGCTAAACTGAGCAATATGGGTAGAAGAGTCTTGGTGAGAGAGGTAAAGAAAAACCCAAGAAACACTGTGGCAGACGTTCTTGAACGTCAACCAGCACTGCAGAACCTCTACGAGTCGAGTCTTTATGGCAAAGTGGTCTGACAGAAGACACATGAAAGCCTGCATGAATATTGCTAAAACAAATGAACAAAACACCTGAAGGATTCCAAGATGAGAAATAAGATTCTGTGGTCCGATGAGACCATGATGGAACTTTTTGGACTTAATTCGAAGCGGTATGTGTGGAGAAAATGAGGCACTGCTCATCACATGTCCAATGCTGTCTCAACAGTGAAGCATGGTGGTGGCAGCATTATGCTGTGGGGGTGTTTTTCCAAGATACAGTGACACGAAGTAATGATTCATATTTGTGACAGATAATCATGTTCAACACTAAGGTACGCTTGTACTTTAGCACTGTGGCGTAACCTAGTGTTTAGAGTTACTGCAGCTTTACATAAGTATTTCCACCTTCCACGTGATCTTTGGCACATCAGCCGGCTTGCATGATGTACTGTAAACTAGAGAGGTCATGCGCCCAGATAAATTCATTCCTGGTGCAAGATAATAACAAAACAAAAACAAACACAACAAAAGCTGCAGATGACACATAAACACATATATCCTCAATTAAAATTCACATTATTACAAGTCATTATGGGATTAGGAGAAACAGCATTTCAACAATCAAAGGACAGTGTTAGGCAACCTGGCAAATCTGAAAGTGCGCTGCCATGTTTTTACAATGATGTCATTGTTGACTTTCTCAGCATATTTAGCGCCGTTGTTGTTACTATAAAAGGCTGAAAATACCTCCGTAAAGATGGAGTGTTATAACTAAACACTACGGTTGTGCCATTGTAATATGTACATTACAAAAGAACTAGTTAACTTATACAAACTATATACTAGGGTGCATCTTTGCCTTAATACATAATATAAATACCTCAATACACTAAACGAGCAAATGAAATTTAACGTTAAATGTGATCCTAAATATGACAAACTTATGAAACACATTTAAAACCCTTGGCTTTTCTGAAACATCTACTCATATACCTCATTTCACTGTGAAGAAACTTTCTTTAACTATACCCATGTATAATGCGTACTATTAGGTTTTGGGAAACAAAATATGGATTATATATGAATTATGGTAAATCGTTTAATAGCATTCACCACCCATAATCATCTTTCATTAATAAAAATGTACTTAAAATTTGAATTTGCATCTTTTGAGAGCTAATTAGGTTTTTATCATGGTTTCATTTTAGCATCAGAATCAAGGTCATTTCTACAGGCATAGGATTGGAGTTAGAATATTACTAACGTGACAAGTATACTTCTAAATCAAGATAGCACTGTACCTGATTTTACGAATGGTACTCAATACGCCGGGATGGGCAGAGTGGGTACCATGCAGTGGAAAAGGTGCATAATAAAAGATAGTGTCATCACCGTAACCAAAAGACATCCACAACCTCGTCACTCACTTGTTCAAGTGACTGATAACATATTTGAAGACCTCATAATTCTCCCGGGGGAAGCGGCGGAGAATGTCCTTCATCGTCTGGAAGCGCTGCTCCCTATCGTTGATCTCTAAATGGTGGCAGAGAGAAAAAAAAAAGGGGGGGGGGTGTCGAGAGAGAGAGAGAGAGAGAGAAAGAGAGAGAGAGAGAGAGAGAGAGAGAGAGAGAGGAGAGAGAGAGAGACAGAGAGAGATGAGATTAGTGGAGGAGGCAAGTAAGTGTCAAAGAGAAGAGACAATAAAATGTCATGGAGCAACGGATTAAAGCAAAGATGAGGGGACCACAATGGAAAAGTGTGACAAGGGTAATGAAAGCAATTTTACTCAGCTCTCCAAAAATAATACATTCAGGACACAATGATTTCCTTCTACAACAGTACACATTTCACATGATTAAAAAGGGTGCCAAACAGTGACAGAAAGACCACATGCACATCGGAAAGAACGAGAATACCACACACACGACCACTGAAGATTTCGTTAACATGGATATACACACAAAAACGCACTTAGGGTGGGTTAAGACTGATGGCAGTGAGGAATGAGTCAGAAGAGCTGACGTCACCCATCTAACAGTCGGTCCCAGGCGTACTGTATACATGCGTGGGGCGGACAAAGCAGCAGATGTTCTCGTCCACACTACACACGATTTACACGCAGAAAATTGGACTCTCTCCTTCCCGCAATGAGGTCACACCATATCAAAACCACATTTTAGCTGGAATCACAATCACAAATCCCACACCTATGGTTCCGAGCTGTGGGTCGTGACCGAAAGAACACGATCCCGAATACAAGTGGCCGAAATGAGTTTCCTCCGCAAGGTGTCTGGGCTCTCCCTCAGAGATAGGGTGAGAAGCTCGGTCATCCAGGAGGCAATCACATTAGAGACGCTGCTCCTTCACGTTGAGAGGAGACAGAAGAGGTAGCTGGGGCATCTTATTTGGATGCCTTCTGGACGCCTCCCTGGTGAGATGTTCCAGAAGGAGAACCATGCCTCAGTAGAGATGGAAGAAGTGGCTGGGGAGAGGGAAGTCTGGGCATCCCTGCTAAAGCTTCTGCCCCAACCCCGGACCTGACCTCTGATGGGCGGTAGAGCATGGACAAATAATTTCACATTTTGTTCAAACCTACTACGCCAGTGTTCTTGGTCCTGGGGACATTGTTGACACATAGTACTCATCATAACCAAGTCACTTTCATGAGCTACAAGTAATTACTGTGCTTCCTAGTCCCAAATCCATTGCCGAAGGTGAACGGGCAGTATCACAGTGCCCAATGTGCTTTACAAAGCCTTACGTTCACCCAATCACAGACACATTCATAAACTAATGGGCAACTGCTCCCATGCAAGGTTCTGCCAAGCCCACTGGAGAAAATTAAGGTTCAGTGTCTTGACAAAGGACACTTCGACATGCGGACAGCCGGAACTGGAATCAAACCAGGTACTTTCAGTTACTTGACGTCACGCTCCACCTACTTCCCCATGGCCAATATAAATATCTTCACATGGCTGCGACGTCAGTGACTAAAATTCAATTTGGCTGCCACGTTGGCTTGGTGCCATAGTGGCACAAAACAGTACCGGCCAATCCGGAAACAAATAGACATAGGCAACAGGATTAAAAGTGACAAATGGAAACTATTTTGGGATTTATTGTTCAGTCCCGATGGTCCATTTTATCAGAAATCCATTATATTGAAGTTCCACTGTGCGGAAGAAAAAAATGGCCAAAATCCCCAAATCCTCCCATTGTCACCGGAAACATCGTGGAAATGTTGCCTAACATTTATAAAATAGAAAACCGCACACATTATGTCCATGGAAAATGCAAGACCGCTTCCAATTAGTAAGGTCATCACATAATATTCCATGGTTGAGCCCAAAACAACTTCTAATTCTATTATGGGAGCTTATGGTTGTCCAGTATAATTAATTTTTTGGTGCTGTTATGCCATAGAATTTAATCTTTACTAAGCTGCAACATCATTTAACAGCAATACAAATAAGGGCGGCACGGTGGGGCAACTTTTTAGAATGTTGGCCTCATAGTTCTGAGGACCGGCGGGGTTCAAATCCCAGCCCCACCTTTGTGGAGTTTGCAAGTTCTCCCCGTGCCTGCGTGGGTTTACTTCAGGCACTCCGGTTTCCTCTCACATACCAAAAATATGCATTCATTGGGGACTCTAAATTGCCCTTTAGGAGTGATTGTGAGTGTGACAGTTTTTTCTCTATATGTGCCCTACAATTGGCTACCAACCAGCTCAACGTGTACCCCACCTCCTGCCCGAAGATAGCTGGGATAGGTTCAGCACTCCCGTGGCTCTTGTGAGGATAAGAGGGTCAGGAAATAGATGGATGTAAATAAAAATTACTATTCATCTTATTTTGTCCAACATGAATCCACACTTAGTTTTGTCAGCAACCTTTTCTACCTCACCTGGTCTCTCCTGACAGCTTTAAAGATGTTATGTTGGCTCTGCAAATGGTGCGTGTTGATCATATGATGTCATTGTAAATTTTATTCAAGCCACTAAGAGAACTTGGGGCACATTATCCCTTTAAGTGGACGCCACTATTTTGCACATGAACCTCCAAACCAGCCACACTCGGGTTTTCAAGGCATTTAAACAAAGTAATGGCCCAACCTACAATATATATATATATATATATATATATATATATATATATATATCAAGAGGGAAAATTCTAAAAAAGCACTGTATTACCAGGCAATCTTCTACCAAACGAAGCATTCAAACTGCACTTATTTTCTTTTCCAAGCGTTCAGTCCCTCTATTATGGTACAGCCTGCAGGAGGAGCCTTATCAGGTCCCTGTCACGGCTGAGGTATCTTGCTGGGGCCGTAAAAAAATAAAACAAAAACACACACACATCTTACTGTATGCATGAGCAAAGCAGGGTGACAGTTCTTCGCAGCCTTGGGCTAAATATTTGCCACGATGCCAGTCAAAGCACTGCCTTAAATCTTTATTCCTGAGTGGAAGCAGTGAGACAAAAAGAGCGGAGCGACCTCATTTATCTCAGCGACTTCATCAGGGAGAGCCGACTCTCTGACATCCTTCGCCGTCATCACCACATTTACCAAGCCTGAAATATTCTCGCTGCCATCCTATTCTGCACAGCTTGCACTGAGGGGTGAATCCAATTCTCCCCATGAATGGACATGCCTTGTGGGAGTTGTGCTTGTTAGGTTAAAGAAATGCAAAAGGGATTTCAGGGAAAATCTAATACACTTCGGGTTTAAAGAAACCCTCCTCCTCCCACCAACTTTACAATTTCCCCACCATCCTATATTGCATTACAAGAGCTCTCCAAGACTTACTGAAAGCCTCCACCAGCTCTCCCTGCATGCTGTAGGGTACCAGGGGCTCGGGAAGCTCGGAGAAGAAGGCCTTCATGGCCCCGGCTACTGTGTTTATGGTAAAGTCTTTCTCCACCAGGTCCAAGTTGTGGTCTGATAAAGAGGAAGTTATTACAGTGTTAGTCAAACAACACCACACGGAAGTATTTATAAGATTCATAATGTGGAGCTGAATCTCACCAGTTCTTTTGAAATCCTAAATTCAAGCAGAAAACCCATCATATAACAAACAAAGAGCGTATTAAAAATATTTTTTTCAGTGCATTGATACTGTATTGCTTATAGCTATTGCTTCTACAAAAGAATAGAACTGCATACACTCCAAAAACATATTCCTCCTATTAAATAATTATTCATTCATTGTAGTTGATCAGGATTATTGGGGCCAATCGCCGATCAGTGAGTTAATTAAAAAAAAAAAAAAAAAAAAAACGATAACCGATACCCGATCCGATCACAAGAAGGAGCAATGTGTCTATTAAAATGACTTCTTCATTTTTTTATTTGTATATACTTGCGTACTTGGTTCAAAAAAAATTTTAATGTGTCTTTGTTCATTGACAGACAGAACAAATGTACAGTCTTCTATTAGATGACAGGAAGTACAATTAATATATCTACCTTTTGTGATATTTTTGTTCACGGGTGTGCCGTGAGACTTTTCAATGGTAAAATATGTGCCTTACAGGAACACTTTGTCGAAACTAATAGGAATGGGAGCACACATTAAAAGTTAGTAGATGAGGGTTCAGTGTTTCTTTTAATGCCAGAGTTATCCACAGATTTCACCAAGAAACATCTCTAAATTGGAAAAGTATTATCGAAATTCCTCTCTCGCTCAGACATTCCAATGCGCCGGGCTGGAAAACTGACAGTCAATCAGCGTTTGCCACGCCTGCAGTGCTTCCTGTTCTGACCCCTCACCATTACGTGCTGTGTTACAAGAATGGTTATGGAACAATGGACCACTGTATTTTAAGTATATTTAATAGAGTAATAACATGTCTAAATATTAAAGAAAATGTTTATTTTCAATTTTTTCCATGTCATTCAAGTTAAAGATGTTCAGTGTGCAGATGGTTCTTCTAAGTATTTGCTTTTAGGGCTTTAGAATACAAATACACTAGAGTCCAATTATGAATAAATAATAGCCATCTTGGATGTTTATTTTTGGATCATCAAACAGCATTGTGAATCACTTGGAGAAAAGATTCGAATATTTTGCTTATGTGGCTAAATGAGGCTACCAAAGTATTAGCGACATGTCTCACTCAGTTTGATGCTTTACAGTTCTACAGCACTGCAAGCACACATTGTTAAATGAATAACTCTGACAAAGTGTCAATCAAAATAACAGTCTTGAATTATTCAGCACTGCTTCAAGTCTGAGTCCTCGAATTGGACTCAACCTCATTTACATATCTATGTGCCTGCATTCTGACAGCACCTTACTGCACTATCCATCTTACCCATGATATGCTTCATTAAACAAACCAATCTGGAGATAATGAACTGCCCTAACTTAACCTTATAAGACACATACATGGGCACAAGCGCATTTGTGCGCGCACGCGCACACACACACACATTAAGGGCAAGTAGAAAACTTGAGGAGACAGCTACCATTTATGTACCTAGTCTATTGGTTAGTGTGATTTATTTAAAAAAAATCTGAAATTGAATTGAAATGGATGTGTGGTTTAATAAGTTTTGTGAACAACATTTTTGCGGGACGTGAGGCCTGACAGAAGGACCACCACGCTGCACTGAGAAACATTCAAGACGGAAGAGAGTGCGTCTTTCAAAATTTGAAGCACTAAATTGTCCAAAATGCCTTGATATCATGACAAATCAAGTTAGAATGGTAAATGGGCTCCCTCAAGTGCTGTGGAGAATCACTGAATTAAACGTTTGAACTGTCCATTATCTCACAGTGCCTTAAACTTTGTTTTTAAATTCAGTCCTGTTTAGTTTATGTTTAATGAGTACAGAATTCTAGTGGTTTACAAAACATTTTTAATGAAAATCTGGGCGTACCATCCTAATGTATTTCATTTTTGTTCATTATGGCAGTACTTGGAGAGAATTGTGTTACTTTGTGTAAAATGTTTGAGAATCTCGTGTACAATTTATTCTCATTTAATTGAAGCGGTTGTTCCAATTTCCCTGTTTTCTTTGAGCAAAAAGGCCCTTGAAGTACTGTATTTAATGAGATAAAATACATTGGTCATTGCATCTTAGATGATTTAATAGATGACAATAACTTTAACAGACATTTGTAAACTCTATGCCCAGGCAAACATGCCATTGATGAAGTTCCATCAATGTTCCTCAGATATAAAAGGCTCATTGCATATTGGAGTCCATTGTATAATCCTCATATGTAACTTCTAAGTCTAGTCATAACCTAAAAAACATACAATGATGCTCTGAGGCAGCTTCTGCGTGTACCCAGATGACACAATTGTTTGCTCGTCTTGGGTTACCCACTTCTAAAGAACTTAAAACAAAATTGATGTTCACATTTATGAGTTATTTCGATCTCTACAAGGTATCATTGTGGTTTTAACTAATCCCATGAAAAGCAATACCATCTTTAATTTGACAATGGGGATTAATTGGCACAGAAGTCTTTATTCTTAATACTGTTATGTTAAGACAAGCCATTTTTTGTTCTCCATGATTTATATGTATTTTTGTAACGTCTTCTCTGGACCTATTGTCCATCCATCCATTTTCCCAGCCATATATCTTCAAAAGGGTTGCGGGAGTGCCGGAGTCTATCCCAGCTAACTTCAAGTGAAAGGTGGACCCTGAACTGGTCGCTAGTCAGTCGTCTATTGTGTGTGTTTTAATTAATTGATTTATTAATAGCGGAAACAGGACGGCACAAAGGCACAACTGGTCAGAGGGTCAGCCTCACGGTTCTGAGGACTCCACATGCCTGCGTGGGTTTTCTCCTGCAACTCCGGTTTCCGCCCACATCCCACATCCCTAAAACATGCAACATGCCCTTAGGTATCATTGTGTGAGTGGTTATTTGTCTCTATGTGCCCTGCAATTGGCTGGGAACCAGTTCAGGGTTTACCCCACCTGCTGCCCAAAGACAGCTGGGATAGACTACAGCACTCCCACAACCCTTGTGAGAATAAATGGGTCGGATAAGGGATGGATGGATAGCGAACACATTGGGGGAGGTCATCGGTTTAGGACGGACTTGGACTTGTTCCATGTGACAATATACTGCGCAAAGTACTTGCATGTAGTTTGTAACGAAGGGCCACACTGTATAACTGTTGTAATCTGTGGACCCCTCTTATACCTGCCTAGTCCCATAGGAAAGTGCAATATGAAAGAATACATACCTTGGTCAAATTGACGCTGCATGATCTCCATCTCCGCTTTGTTCCCGCTTACCCTGTAGATACCCTCGGTGCTCAAGCCTGGGGGAAAAGTGCGAAGGAGACATTTAAAAGCTGCCATTATGGTTTTGTATTGGTTCTGCACTGAGAACCGAGGACAGGGTCTCTAATGTCCCATTGTTACATCACTTGTCCTTTACAACACTTTTAGCAATTACTGAACCCATTAAGTACTGCTGAAGGTCCATGATGAGGCTGACGGTACCCGAGTGCCACATTAACAAGACAAGGACCTATGAAGGTGCGCTGCTTCAAAAGTTTATCCTTGTTTACTAGAATGATTTGAATAGGTTAGATTAGAGAGAGATTAAATTTGTTTTAAGGCTGCCCTGTGGAACCTCGGTGATAAAAAATAGGGGTTAGAACATTTAAATTGCTCATATTTTGCACCTAATATTTTCCAGCTTGGATTCGCTCGCTGTGTACTCGTACGGTAATTGCCTTTAATGTCACACAAAAAGCCACAGGCAAGTGTTATGTCTTAAGGTTTACGTTAAATGCTTGCTAGGCTGGCCCCTGATGGTACTACCTGTTGACAGCGGACGAAAGGATCACAAGCAGTCCAAAAATCTTCAGTTATAGCACTGTTAATTTTTATATTTAACTATGCGAAGGGAAGGGTAATGGCCAAGTAAAAGGCATCATGGGGATGGAGGAGGAGGCAAACGATTGACAGCCAATAGTAAAAATAGGTACAAATGTACCCATGCACACAACTTAATTCCACTAAAAAGTTTCTTGGGGCTCATGGTGAAGATGAATAAACTTGCAAAAACACAAAGAAAAAAGTTGTACTTTTGCAATGTGCGCTAGATTGTGACGGCGTGTGACTTGGTGACACTTGAGTGACCAAGGGAAACGAAAAGCGTTATGGGTAAAGATTGACATCCCTCCTCGCCAATGGGATGCCAGGAAGATGGTACGGCGATAGCCAATTGGAGAGCAGCTCTATCAGGCCACACAAAACAAGATACAGAATGGCGGAATTTTAGGGGTGCGAATATTTTTTCCTTTCTTATCTTGAACTTTCCTTCGTAGCTAGAGAATACTTTTTTGATAAGGAATGTCGGAAACTGAATTTTTCGTTACTAGAGACGTTCGGAAGTAAGGTAATTAGAGTTCTGTGCATTGGTTGCACACACTTTGCAACGATGGTTATCGCAAGACAATGTTCTAATCGAGACAGCACATTTAGCTTAGCTCTTTTTTCTCACATATTTAGGTGGGCCCCAGGAAAAAAAACAAACAATAGATGGATGGCCCCAAGAAGCATTACCTTCTACCAGCAGTAGAAGGCAAAGACAGTAAAACTAAAAAAAAAAAAAAAAAAAAAAAAAACCAGGTAATAATAGTATCTAATAGAGATTTGTCTAGCCTAGTCAAATTATTGACTAGTTAATTTGTTGATGTTTCTACTCTAAAGACAGACGTCGTCTAGTTGGTAATCACGTTTTTTGGCTTGACGAAGAGAGGAGGCAGAACCCCATTCAGCAACAGATGAGTGCACTGAATAAAACTGGTCACCTTTTCAATTGTCCTCTATTTCTGAAAGTGCAGCTGTGATAAGTGAGGGAGAACCAGTAAATGGAAAAAAAAAGAGAGAGAAAGGCTCAGGCAGGATTCTGAACAAACTTCAACCCACATTATCAAAGTGAAAGTGGAGAATTATTTCACTGCACACAAAAAGATCTGTGATTATTTGTAAACAAAATTTCTACCATGTGGGCCCAGAACGAGGACAGGTTTTCCCATTTAGCAAAGTTGTTTAAATGCTACCAAGCTGCAAGCTTGCACTGGCAAGCACACAAAGCAAGAATAATTTTTCTCTGACTGAGAATGCCATCACTTGAAAGCAACTGAGCGTCCACCCAGCCCACGTCAATACTAATGTTCTAACGTGTATGTTCAGCATAGATTCTGTGGATGAGGTGTACGTCGTTGATAGTAGTTTAGACATAGTAGTTTATTTCAAAACATTATGCCGGCTGAACGGATGTCTTGCAAGTTACTGTAGAATGATAACCCTCACATCGCACAAGAAGAGGATTTGACCACCATCTTTAGTCGCCAAGTATGTCGCAAACTCTCGTTCGACATTCATAATGCCAATTGAGAGACAAAGACATTACGATAGTCATGGAGCAATAAAGGGTGCTAGTAATCTGGCAATGATGGAACTTTTTTTTGACAATTGTGCAAAGGATGCAGTCCTCTACCGTTTAGAGCAATAGTCCAGTGCAATAACCAATGTGCAAAGGGCGACAAGACTTCAAGGAATCAATGCAGTTTAACGTGACTTGTCGTGTAATAACCTGAGACAATGTCGCCTGTGCAAGTGGAGCAGATGCCACTCAGGTGCGGGAGGCTAGTTTTGGCAAACAAGAGATGTGCAGATGGTGTATGATGGTGATAGTACTACAGTGAGTGGACCTGTATGATATATAATAACTGGCTCAACAGAATGTGACAAACTCAAGACATAAAATTGGCAGGATCTTGCAGTTGAATTTGAAGTTAGCTGTTTAAGAAATTAATTTATGAATTAAGGGGGGGAAAGCTGTTGCAATGTCTGGTTGTTTTCGTTTGCGTTGCTCGGTAGCACCTACCCAAGGGGAGAAGTTGGAAGAGTTGATGGCCAGGATGTGGCGAGTCTTAAGATTTTTTTTCTGCTCTTGTTTTAGTTCAGGTAGCGTACAAGTCCCCGAGGGTGGGAAGGGGGTGTAATAATGTTTCTTTTTTTTTTTTTGATTGTACGTTGCAGTCGGAGTTTGTTCTTTTTTACGTTAAAACCAAACCAGACTGTGATGAAGGTACACTGTACAGATTAGATTACTACTGTGTAGAACTGTCTCAACAGCTCCTGTGGCATGCCGTGCTTCCTCAGAAGCGCAGGAAGTACATCCTATGCTGGGACTTTTTGAGGATCGAGTTTATGTTGATCTCCCATTTTAGGTCCTGTGAGACTAATTTCGAGAAACTTAGAGGTCTCAATGGTTGACACAGTACAGTAGGACAGCGTGAGGTCCAGCTATGGTGAAGGATTCCTTCTGAAGTTCACAATCATTTCTACAAGTCTTGAGTGCATTCAGATCCAGGTTGTGTCGGCCACACCAACGGTTCTTCCTCTCCACTTCCTTTCAATACGCAGATTCGTCACAGTCTTTGATGAGATTGTTGACTGTGGTGTCATCTGCAAAAATTAGGCATTTGACCACAAGGTACGTAGAAGTTCAGTTGTTTGGGTAGAGCCGGGGTGTGTAACCCGTGGCTCCTTGCCCGTTTTCATGAGTCTCTCATGAAGGCATGAAAGCATACTGAAGCTCTGTTTTTTTTAATGTGCGTACACTTTACTTGAGTAAATTACGTTTTTTTTGCGTGCGCACTTGCGTTTATTCCAGTTTTTTTCACAAAATGGCATGCACATTGGAATGAAAATAGGTCAAATTTGTGATTTTGGGAAGTTTTTTTTTTTTTTTCAACTCAAATTAATTCTCAGAATGGCAAGAAAAATGCAGTTAAATGCAAATATGTGGATGAACTCAATGTTACCAGAGTGGGAGAGCTCATATTGTTTTGTTGAGCGCAATGGCAAGCTACTCTGTCTTTTGAGTCAGATGTCTTTATAGCATTTCAAAGCTTCAAATCTTCAGCAACATTTCAGCTCACTCCATGTTAACATCAACCTGAAATTTCCAATGGGGACTGAACTTTGCAGTCACAAGCGAGTCGCTTTGAAAAATAAGACAGAAAAGCAGATGCTTTTTCTTTGTTTGTTTGTTGTTGAATAATGAAGCATCAAAAGCCTAATGCTTCCATCATATCAACTGGGTTGGAACATCATAAGGGCCAAAAAGCCATACAATGAACGGGACTTTATTTAAAAAAACGTCTTGGTGACATCGCTGGAATCTTGTGTCTGCACAGACTTTGAGGGAGGATGGGATACAAGGTCTGGGCCTGCCACTTTATTACACTTTTGTTGTTTGAAGATACGTCTCACCTTTACATCACATTTATAATTTCAAAAAGTTTTCATTAAAAAAAGAAAAATAGACCCGCCTGTCATCACTGAAATTGTCCATTCAAACTGTTGATAGAGACAAAGGAGGATCGAATCAAGTGAAGGAGGGACGGCAGTTAGGAGGGTTGAGGCAAAGAGCAGAGTTTTCAGTCAAGACATACAGGTGTACGGCATCGACCTCCTCTGCCTCCCAATCAATTATCCACAAAAGCTTTTCAAAGAAGACAAGGAGGAAGGGAGGAGAGGGAGCCAGAGAGTGGTGAAAGAGGGTGAATGATTGGGGGGGATAAATGGGAACAGTAGACAGAAAAGGATGAGCGCGATACTGAGAGTGGATGTTCATTGTAAGGATGGAAATCAAACAGGGATGAAGACAACATGAGGTAAAAATTCTCGCAAGTGTGCATATCAAAGTACTGTTGTAGAATTCAATACGGTGCAGCTGACACTTTGTACTGGATTAGATTTTGTATTTGGGTGAATACCTAGATGAAATGTTGCCAATAACAGACCTCAAGTAGTGTCAGTTTCTCAATTATTGGCTCAGGCACTGTGGAAAAAAAAAGGAAAATGTCTACCCTCAATGGATGCATCCTTTACACCACTGAAAAACAAAGGGAGTAACTCATTCTTTCAATTCAGATCAGTTAAAGGCTGAGCCGTTGTGGACGCATGTAAGCAGTCTTTAAGATGAATACAATTATGGATTTTTTTGGGTGTCACTTGGATTTGGAAACAAGCTCCTTCAAAATATAACAATTTGTGAAAAAGGATATACAAATCCATTATAATAAAAAGGGGCCTCAGTTTTTGTATACCGTAGTTTTCGTACAACTCTTGTTTTTAAATACCTTTTTCAAATTTTCATCTCCCAGTTTTTCTACATTCTCATAGTTTTCTTAACTGCGTGACTCATTGAGTACTTCCCGGAACTGACCCATTTTGTGTGACGCATTCAGTGTCTTTCTCGTTCAGTGAGCATCACCCCACATGTTCATCTGAAGCAGTTTGTATGTTTTTTTTTTGCTTATCCGTGTAGTCCACCACGTGTAGTAACTCCGCGACAAGATAGTCAGCCTTGAAAATGGTGGATGGCTAGTTTATTGAGTGTGACTGGGAGATAAGCCACCATGAGGCCAAAACCCAGAGTGCCGGCCTTAATAAATACGTGGAGAAATACTACAGATTTCAAGAAGAAAAAAAACATGACTATAATTTTGAGTGGATTTTGGATTTTCATTATTTCTCATAGAAATATCCTTTTGTTTTTGTATGATTCTGTTTCAGTCAGACCTTTTGGAACGGACTAATTACAAAATATGAGGTTCCGCTGAACTTAATATTGTTCTAAACGGCCAGTACTGTGAACTAGTTCTTAAATTTGTATCACAGTTGTGAGGTTAAGGATTTGAATCACAGGTCCGGCTTTCCTGAGTGGAGTTTCCATGTTTGGCCAAAAGAACAGTCAATATTGAACAAAGATGTGAATCTGAGTATTTTGTTGTTTCATTTTTTTGCAACCTGTTACTGGTTTGCAATCAGTACACAGTTAACCTACCTCTCCCCCAAAGTGGTTCGGGATAACCTCGAGCTCACCCACGAGCCTTATAAGAATAGAGTATAAAAATCGATGAATGGACAGTCAGCCGTTTCTGCTGTTGAGTGAACACAATGGTGGTCAGTGTATGAAGAAATACAGTTCCTATGAAACGGAGAGCACGTGAACTCAGTGGCATCAATGCATAGGAAGGTTAACTGGTTGAGCCCTGACCACATGTCAAAGTAGGACTACGTTAGATCTGATCCTGCTTCAACCCAAATTCCAAGAGTCTCTCCATGGACTAAGCCGCCCGGAGGCTGATTTCATCGCTCACCATGGCGACAGCCAGGTCGGCGGGTGCTGCCCCTTGCGTCACTATGAAGGCTCACACGGTCGGCAGATATGCCCGCACACGCTCACATAAATCACTTCGGCACCCAAAGGCAAGATGCGGGCTATCATGATGAGCGAAAGCCAGGGCTGATGGCAGATAACAGCAAACTGGCAAGGATTTATTTTATACAACTGCTTGTATAAAAGCTTCAAAATAACACAAAATAGCACTACCATTATTCCGAGGATACAAGAAAAAAAAAAGCAGCAAAACGAAATTATAATCGTTAACATTGATTAACATTGTGAAGTGCCACAACAGGCACTATTAAGAAAATCTGACCAATCAGTTGTAATAATTGTCAAAAAAAAAGACTTTTTTTCATCATTCTTTTCAAAGAAGATTTTATTTAAGATATTCTTAAAGATGGCAGTACAGTGTACGTTCGGTTAGAGTCTCTGCCTCACAGTTCTGAGGACCAGGGTTCAAATACCAGCCTGGTCTGTGTGCAGTTTGCATGTTCTCTCCATGCCACTCCAGTTTCCTCCCACATCCCAAAAGCATGCATGGTAGGTTAATTGAAGACTCTAAATTGCCCATAGAAGTGAATGTGAGAGTGAATGGCTATTTATTTCTATATTGCCCAGCAATATGCTGGCGAATAGTTCAGGCTGTACTCCGCCTTTCGCCTGGAGATAGCTGGGATAGGTTCCCGCAGCCCGCGACCCTAGTGAGGATAAGCAGTATGGAAAATGAATGAAGGAATATTCCTCAAGATAACATGGGATGTATGGTGGGAGACAGGTGAGTGCTTTGCTATAGGTATTTTTGCACATGTACAAGATTGTGGATCAAAGAAGCTACATTAAAGCTCAACTGACATGCCTATATACTATACATTTTAAAAAAGATATTGTTATGAAAACTACATATAATATTATTTACTTCAATGTCTCTACGAAAAAAAAAATGAGCAGAGAGCGTGTCATTCATCCGCAAAGTTGCGGAAGTCTCACTCGACATCCCAGTGGTAGCCATATTGGCTGCTTCGCCATTTGCAGATGTCAAACTGGGACAGTCGCCATTGAGAAGACGCTGTGCCACCTGCTATGGGAGATGAACAGCAGATATTTTCAGATTTTTCCGAGGAAGAAGAGAACATCTCACAACCGAATGAAGTGACCGGGGCAATATAACCCTATCGTTTTGAGCTATATTTAGATGATACGTGGATCAATTCTAACTACCAACAGACTCCCTGACAATATGTATGACAGTGTGTAGCGTACACAGGAGGACCCATGCCGGGCGAAGTAACTGACCCGTGGGGAGGGGGAGCTCCTTTCTCCGGTGATGACCGACAACGCCGCGGCCGCGCTCATTGACACATTTAGCACCCCTGACTTACGTACTTTATTAAGTTATTATGACGCGGATCTTTTGTTACCTCTGAGAGGATAATGTCGTCCCCCCCCCAACTATTGTTTTTTTTTTTTTTTTTAAACTCTGTACACACCGACCTGTCATTTAGAACGCACAACCCTCTTGTACTTTGCACCTCTGCAATCAATTTTTCACGACGAACCAGGTCTTTTGAAAACGTGTGAAGAGTGAATCCATCCTCCCGAGTGTACGAGCAATATCAAGGAATACGAGACAGCATTTTGCCTAACACAGGAAAAAACAGCTACTTTCCTGCCAGTAAAACTGGTATAATCACACGAAGCTGCCAGTGTGGGCGTCTGAAAAAAAAAAAACGTCACTTCCTGCTACTTCGCCAAAAGAATGCCTTGAGAGAATTTTCATGGCGGGACATACAAAAATCCATATACGACATCATGACGTGTGGTGAAAAAAAACGGATGGGTCCATTCCGGCTTCCTTTTTTTCATTGAAAACATACTAAAAATCATACTTTGCGTGTCGGAGACACTTTAAAGTCAACATCACAATGCTCAATGGACTATAACGACCCCCAAGGTGACAATGTCAGCACCCCATCGTAATTTCCTGCAACCACAATTGTACCGGCAGATTGCAGTCATAAATAGCAGATAAGTAAGTCTGATTTACAACAGATACGAAAGCCTCATAATATTCAATACTCATTTCCCACCACTTACACTCGCTCATCACTGCTACTGTGTTAAAAGTATGTGCTTGTATATATGCAAAAGGCACATAAACACTCAATTCAGTGATTGTTTTTAAATTCATTTTACATGTTTTAAAATAATTGCTAAAAATACTAAATTGTGGAGCTGCATCGTTAAGCTGTTTTTCACCATTTCAAGTTTCCTGATGTTTTGGTTGTGGCCCCACTGACGCACATGGGGTCCGATATTAGTCCCGGCTTCAAAACCATATAAAAACATTGAAAATCCTTGTTTGAATCAGTGGTTATTTGACAAAGTTGCGACACGCAGTTAGTGTGGCAGTGAATGTGCGCATGTTACAAAAAGAAAGGCGAAGCTTGATTTTATAATCTTGATTTTTTTTTTTTTAAAGCATTTGAATTTGGCAGGTCAATTAATACAACTCTTTGTTTCTATTCTCTATGGTATGCCAAATTTGTGACATTTATTTTCACTTTATAAGGACTAAGTCCAAATTTAATGGGTTGCATTCTTCTTTTACTTTGATTGATGAATGCAGGTCAAAATCAGTTGGCTCAATTCCTTAATATTATGTTGATTTCAATGTAAAATGTGAATGCATTGGTTAGATGACACCTTCAGCTGTGAGGGCAACATGTTAAGAGCTGGTAGTAACAAATGACGAATATTGGTTCCTCATAGCGTGACATTACTAATGCAAACAAAGTAGTATTGACATATCAAAACATTAAATGCACATGAAAAACAACAGCTGTGACAACATGTAAAGCAGGTTTCTGCTGCTAAATATATTTTGGACAGTGATTCTCACAGTGTGTTGTGTACCACGAGTGAGTGGAAGGGCTGTACCCTGTAGTGGACTTTCTACACACAGTTTATATATATATATATATATATATATATATATAAACTTTAAATTTCAATAATTTTTATGTCGTACTTGGTGTAACAAGTTTGGGAATACCTGCAATTGGATGCATTGTGGTCATATACAATGCATTAGTCGTGATCTTCAGTTATTTAATTCATTATGTGGCCCTTGGCTTGAACTTTATTAGATTGTGCAATGTCACTTGATGCAGTGGCTGTTGATTGTAGTTCAAATCAGGTTAAAAGAGGAACAAAAAAAAAAAAAACCCTGAATAACCTGTGTCATCATTTTAAACTTCCAGGAATGCACACAAAAAAAGGACGGCAATAGAGGAACCGATATAAGGATCCAAGAGGGAGCCAGGTGATAAGAATGCCGAAAAATAGAAATACGGGTGAAGAAATAGATGAAGGAAATCAAAGATGACAGATTAACAATCCTCAAAGAGACTAAGGGGGGAGGAGTGACTCAGAGGTACAGAAACAAGGTCAGCAAACTGAATAAATGAAAAACTGGAGGGTATAAAGTTGCAAATGAAATGGAAGAAAATTCTGGTGGAGTGTGTATGTAAATAAATAACCTTTTTTTTCCCCCCACTAAAAAGTTATTGGAACTGCTTCATTTCACATGTGAACACGGAGAGGTGAAACCTAAAGTGATTCCTCATTATCCGAAGAGTTGCCGCTACGCTTCTGCATGCAGAAGGCTGCTGGATGTTTTGTAAAGCTTGAATAATCCACACATACATGGGCGTTTAACAGCAGAGAGATTAAAAGCAGAATGTGCTGGAATGTCATTCAGCAGCAGAAATGTTTGCGATGAACTCACGTAAATACACGTTGCCTTGTCCTGGGTTTTTAAATAAAATGTATATATGGCAACGAAATGCATCTTGATAAATATTTTAATGAAGGGCACTATTTGACTTTAAAATAATGCGTATGATCATTGATTTGTCTTGGCTAACTTCACCGTTCATCAAGTGTTCAGTCAAGGAGTGGATAGTTAAAGGGAATAACGTATACGTAGGGCTGCAGCTATTGAATACTTTTGGAATTGATGATTTTACCAATTATCTCATCAACTAATGAACTTCAGTAATCTGATAAAAATGATTTGGCAATAAAAGGTGCATGCCGTGCAAGCATTATTTTTTGTCATCATGGCATCACATCTTCATTATTATATATATAGCATATTATATGACTGTGTGTGGGGGGGGGAATAATAAGTGTGTGTGTGTGTGTGTGGTGTGTGTGTGTGTGTGTGTGTGTGTGTGTGTGTGTGTGTTGTGTGTGTGTGTGTGTGTGTGTGAGATTAATAAGTAGGGCCTGGCCAGCTGAGTGACATGTGAGTCAGTGAATGACAGCGTAGTTGACTGTTGTGAGTTTAGGTTACCGATTGGTTCTTACTTGGATGTTCGACAGTCTGTGAGTTAAATACCTGGGTTGTATTTTAGTACCATTTGTACAATAAAGCAATTGAAAGTGCATTGGTAGCTGTGCCTATCCCTGACCACTTATGCTGGCATTACAATAAGTCCTAACTAGCGTTCTTGGGGCTTAAGTCAGGTAACACTGATACCTTGTGGTGGTGCTTGTAAATGTGTAGTTCTGCTTTGCAGTCGGAACAGTTACCCTATTTTAGTGTGAAATGATTTCAAAATTTTTTGTATTGTCTGTGTTTTATACACTCATTCCACCTGGCTTGACGCCATGATGCAAACCTATTTCTTCACATATTTTGCAGTGTTGCATTCACATTAGCCTGTCTGAAAAAATTGCCACTATGAAGCTTCAAAGAAAACATTTTGCCTTGACATTTTTTGTCATCCACTTAGGTTTTTATTTTAATAATGTCAGCTGTATGTGGACTAAGGTTAATGGTTGGTTGGTGCAGTATGAGTTCATTCCATTCTGGAGACTAACCTTTAAAATGTAGTAATTCATATACTAGTGCAGGGGAACTTCAAAATAATTTGGAAACAATGTTCTCAGATCCTTATATGATTTTCTCTTTTTTTTTTTTTTATAAATGATAAAGTACCAACGTGTGAAGCTGATCATGAAACCGCAAATTAAACAGAGATCTAACAAATACTGAACATGTCTGTCGGGACTGCTCAGTTATAATAAACCCAAAAAAAAGGCAATAAATATACACTGATAGCGTAGTGGCACACACGCCTGAATTTGGTGGGGGCACGACTCTGGCTCAGTGATGATGTCGATATCTGCCCTGCGACTGACTGCCGACCAGTCCAGGGTGTAGCCCACATTTCGCTCGAAGCTAGCTGGGATAGGCTCCAGCTCTCCCGTGAGTAAATAAAAGTTAGGGTGTTGCATTTTAATGTGAAGAGGATCACCTCTTGGGCATGTCAAAGAAAATGTTAACGGCATAATATATTGTCAAAGTTTTAAGATACAATGGTTGATTGCTTATTAGATTATCTCGCACCCTGGAACATGTTGAAACCTTTTTGTCCAATCTATTTTTAAAGCCTATATACAATGTAACGGTATAATAGATAATGTGAAATATGCATCTTTAAAGACTAATCGGCTGATTAATGACTCAGTGAAATGCGAAACAAAGAATTTAGGTGTGTCATGATAAAACATCCCTTATGCCCTAGGAAATAAGATAAATTTCACTTATTTGGTCTGAGACTCATTTATTTCAAATAATACATTTGTTCATCTATCTCTGCCACTGTCTTATACTGACGGAGAATCTTATCTTGACCATCTGGGAGAAACTTCATTACTAACCTGTGTATCCACTGTTTGTGATATTTGTTTGATGGTGAGAGATTATTTGAATTTAAGATATGTGTCTTGGCAGAATAAAAGATGGGAAACCATGGTGAGAGTTTCAAATGAATGAAAAGATAGTGTGTCCGAAAAAATTCTGTTCCTTTCTTACCTGTTGTTTCAATAAATCGGATACACTTCTCAATGAACACTGGGATGGGCCTCTCCGGAGTTACCACGGTAACCAGTGGCATTCCGAAGTAGTTGCTCTCAATAGGTTTTGAGATGGAATGCCTCGGCTTGGCTCGCTGTTTCTGAAAAAAATTCAAGGGAAGATTGGTGGGAGGAATATACAGTTGAGGTCTTTGTCTTGCATGATTGACACCACGAACAAAAGAACATTGGATTGGATGCAGACGCATGCAACGTATCCATTATGGTGGCAAGTATTTACTTGAGGACACGCACGCCCGTCCAGTGCATTCCTTCAAAGCTTATATGATAAGCAATCATTCCTTCAATCTTGTTTTTCCGAGTATCTCTTAGACATCACAATGTTGTCGCCATAGTCCTTTTTTTCCACTACAAATATGTTCAAGCAAGCTGTAATTGCTTTCAAAACACCCTCATATACAATTGCACATTCGCTGCCTGTCTCCATATGGCTGTAATTGTACTGAGTTAAAACCGTTAATGGTTTTGGCTGGCCATCTTTTGAAGGGACCCAAGGCCTTCATCGCTAGTAAGTCTGTCAGGCCCCCAAGGCTGTGTCCTGGCAGGCTGGTTTGTAGGGCCGGGGGATGCATGGTTGGATGGGCACATAGACTTAAACAGTAA
This sequence comes from Syngnathoides biaculeatus, assembly GCF_019802595.1. Classification (NCBI taxonomy): domain Eukaryota; kingdom Metazoa; phylum Chordata; class Actinopteri; order Syngnathiformes; family Syngnathidae; genus Syngnathoides; species Syngnathoides biaculeatus. Next base: position 25,104,207 of record NC_084647.1, on the reverse strand, counting down.
AGCAGGCCTGACAGTGCAGTGGAGAAGGGCTCATTAGAGAGATGGAGCTTGGAGTGGCCTCTGCTCCAGATACTGGCCTCACTGCACTACACTGAAGTTTTTCCAGCCTGATTCTACACACTGTTACACAGTCCGTCAGCAATACACAGACACAGAAGCAAGGAAACACTAATTAAAACTGAGAAGCTGAACAGAAGCCAACCTGTGCATTTGTTCCACTTGCAGTTGAATAAACAAATCAAACTCGTCCTTCACATGGACTTACTGTTAGTGATTACCATTCACAAAGTTTTTATTCAAAGGGACTGAAGTGATGCCGTGCTCTCTCTCTCTCTCTCTCTCTCTCTCTCTCTCTCTCTCTCTCTCTCTCTCTCTCTAACATTTGCAGATACTTCCCCCTCTTGGGCAAATGTAGCAGACGTAAAAGCAGCTAGAAACGCTAACTTGCAAAAAGCATCAACGTTGACAAAGCTTGAAAGCCATAAAGTCAAAGTCAACAGAGCTCTTGCTTTGACTTTGATAGACCCTTAATAGAATTTTAAGGAAGATGTTTGACTCCATTCCAGGGTCAAATTGCTGTAATCATAAAAGCTGTATAAAGTGTACATGCAAGATTCTAACGTTTACCACTTAACTACTTATTACGTAAAACAAAACACGAACAAGCTCTTAACTTTAATTACAAATGAAGAAGACGTAATAAAAGTTGCAATGTAGACGCACCTCAGACCTCAGCCAACTGTTACACATGTAAAAAGAATTTACATTTAACAATTTAAGAGCTGATGAAAGTCGAATCGAAGTCGCATACTCATCATTAGGCAATATTTTTTCAACACAATTAAACAGCAGTTCCCAAATTTTTTTGCTTCATGTACATTTCACCTAAACACATAGCTCGATGAATGTGCATAAAAAAATGAAAACAAATAATTAAAAAAAAACAACTCACCATTACACTAATTGTATTAATTGGGAGTAATGCACATTTCTCTTCAACAAACTAGCTGGTCTCAACTTGCATTCTATGCCATAGTGTGACAATGTAGCCATGTAAAAAAAAAAATAATAATACTTTGTCTTTTGGAAGACTGGATGCCAAAAACAGTTGATGAGATTAGTAGTTGAATTCAAGCTTTAAGACGTGGATGTGGCACAGTAAAGTCAGTCACCTAATCAGTTAATTACCGGGAATGTAAGTTGAACCAAACAGACCAAAAAAAAAAAAAATCTAGATTTGATACATCTGAGAAAAGGATTGCTCACAATAACAAATTTAAAAAATAACTATTAATAATAAAAATAAATAAAAATCATAAAATATGTGAAATTAGGCTTCAAAATGTTCAAGAAATGAGACATTGTTTCAATTTCCAGATGCTGTGGGCATGTCGCTGAATGGTCCGAAAACCCAGCCTCTCTGGAACATTCAGCTGTCAATCATATACATGACTTCTTCCACAGCCCCTAAGCAGGGAGAGCAAAACTCCCAGCGACGGGCATTGTACATGTTCTCACAGGATGCAGACAAGCAACCTCTGTGCCCGCACAATGACCATCGGCTGCACTGCCATGACAATTTTCCTCCTCAATCCCTCCATTTTCCAAGCGGCTTTTCCTCACAAGGGTTTCCGTCCTTTGAAATTCAGCGGGACAACGTGTTTCTGTGGTCCATGAAGGATGGACTATAAGCTGTCACATTGCACAATGCAGTACCCTTGGATGACTTTTTATCCCTCCTGGTCCTCGCCTCACAACGTGCATCTGGCAACTGTGAGCTTGACAGTTCAAGCATTGTTGTGATGGACCCCTAGCGGCTACCCTAACAATTGTCGGGCGGCAAGAAGCCTTGGATCCTGTCCAGTTTGCCATTGCCTCGCAATGCATATGGGGCCAGACGACAGAGACATTGGAGCCCAATAACACAAAACACATTACACTTTAAGGGAGCTGTATTTTCTCTAGCTGTGAGTGGAGTTAGATGGCCAAAATGCACACTACACTAGTGGTAATGTCTCTGATTATAATGAACGCGGAAATGGCAATTCTGCCTAATGGCCACAGGCTGGCACTGCATTGAAGAGAAGCGAATTGGACTTGTTTGGTTCAAGGAGAGGCTGCACGGTAGTTCAGCTGGTAAAGCGTTTGTCTCACAGTTCTGATGTCCCGGACCCGCCTGTGTGGAGTTTACATGTTCTTCCCGTGCCTGCGTGGGTTTCCTCCGGGCACTTCGGTTTCCTCCCACATTCCAAAAATATGCAACATTAATTGGACACTCTAAATTTGCCATAGGTATGATTGTGAGTGTAGCTGTTTTTGTCTCAATGTGCCCTGTGATTGGCTGGCAACCAGTTCAGGGTGTACCCAGCCTTCAGCCCATTGACAGCTGGGATAGGCTCCAGCACTCCCCGCGACCCTCGTGAGGATAAGCGGTGAAGAAAATGGATGAATGGATGTATGGTTCAAGGAGCGCGAAATAAATGCCAACTACGTTGTAGTTTCCAAGCTGCCCTTAAAAAACAAAACAACACGATGGAGACAACAACAGAGAGGACAAATCTGAGAAAGGAAGACAAAATTCCAAAAGTGTAGGATTATTTCAGACTGAAAACAAAGGTGACCACCGGTGAAATTCAAGCAAGACACATAATGTGGTGGAAAAGCAAAGACGAATGTCAAGGAAATCAGTGAGTTTTCGTTAATTCGTTAATGCCATTTACAAACACAATATTATCCCAGCAGAGTGCTAGGGTTTTTATTTATGTATGTATGCATTTCTTTCGGCTTCCCCCGTTAGGGGTGACGACTATCAAATTTTTAGTTTATATTGCGATAGATGGAGTATGTGTGCGACTATAACTGCATTCATTCTTTATTCAGGGTATTGGCTTGTCAAGGGACAGTTTTTTTTCAGTGATGTAAGTGTGCGTCTGAGACACATGGCCAGTGTACTGACATCCTATCTGGAAGTGGTTACATTTTGAGTCAAGTAGTCTCTGTGGGGAAAAAAAAAAAAAAAAAAAAAAATATATATATATATATATATATATATATATATATATATATATATATATATATATATATATATATATATATATATAGTTAATGTGCGTTTCCTATCATGGTGTCTTCGTTTTCATTTAAATTTAGTTAGCCTGGTTTGAAGTCAAACTTCTGCGAATTAAGCTCTCACATCCTAAAATGTTGGCTCCTCAAGTGGAGTTGAACAGCAGGCTCCTTATGCCTGTTCCAAAGAATAACCTGTTTTAATATACTTAGAAGCAATACTAAGAAGTATACTGTAATTGTAAGTTTAAAATGAGGTTTATGTTTTATTTATTTTGAAATTGCCTCACTGAAAAATTTCTAGGGAAGGAAATCGTTTGCTGCTCACTATGAATCTAAAAAAATGAAATCCCAAAAAAGAAAAACAACAGGTCATTCATCTGTGAAATGGCTTGTTTATTTCTTCAGAAATGCTCTCTATGCAAAAGTATAATTTATCCGAATACCTGATTATTCAACAGAAGCTTTGGCAGGATAATGAAATACTAAAATATTTGTGTTGTCTATGCCAGTTATCTCACGCTCTCCTACTTCATGCATGAGGACATTCGAGTGGAGCTAGGTGACAGAAGAATTCAAAGCATTCCACTTGCCAGATGAGGACAAATGGAAAAAAGCTGCAGGAGAAGAAATGTTTCCGGCCTCTCATTGAGTGAGGGACCGAGTGCAGGACAGTCACACAGGTTGTGGCAGCCTCAGGTTAAAATGTGACTCTGGAAGTTGTTCCAATGATTTGTTGTCTATACTCTCTGCCTCTCAGCATCGTTGACGCGTTTACTTCTTAAAAGAATAAACAAATGTCTTTTGTGTATTTAAAATATATATCTTTACATATATACATATATATATATATATATATATATATATATATATTTTTTTTTTTTTTTTTTTAAAATCAAAGCACATTAGACTTTTCAAGATATGATACCTCAAAAACATCCGCACAGGGGGCTACCCTCAGGGGATTCCAGGGCAGAACAGATTTCAAATTAAGTTTTCTAGTGGACTCAGCTGTGTTGGAAACACTATGATACAGCCTGATCTTTTTTTTACTGCAACAATGGCTTTTAATGTTTACATCCAAAATTCTTATTGGAGAGTCAGTAATAACCGCTAAAATGATGACAAACTCTCCAGGATTACATTTATTTAAAACATATAGCTATAAAGTTACATTGATTGCGCTTCAGCCATACTCTTCCAGGGCCAGGTCACAGAGCGATATGTTCAAGAGAAAGGTCGAGAATACTGGAGCCTGTAACCCTGCTTATGTAGGTCATAGACAGTGTTAGCTATCATGATAATAGCATATAGCCAGTAAACAATCTAGATTTACAGCTCTTAAGCTGTTGGTGCACATGAGAAGAAAGTTATGAGCTAAATTAACAAAAACAAAAAAAAAATCTGTTAGACCAAATAGTATTGAAAGAGAAATCACACAGATACTCCTTTGACTACACAATGGATGTGTGAAAATCTGTTACATGCCGCTACAAAGCATGATAATTATCACATGAGCGCAACATACACGCAAGGGCCATCTGTACCATGCTGTACTAGAGAATGAACAGCATACCAGGACTGGTAAACAGTTTAAGGTCAAAAGTGTCACCACAGTGGTGGGGGAGTAGAGTGAAGAGGGAGACACCTATGAAAAGCACTCCACTATAAAAATCAAAGGAGTCAAGTGAAATTCAGCAGCCCAACATCATTTACACCTCCAGTATGCCAGAGGAAGGCAAAAATACAGCTCGAAGAAATACACTTTGATTTTGATTCTCCCTCGTTTTCAGATTGCTAATAAAGTTGGACCATTAGGAGTGAACAACTTCAAACCTTTTTGTGGGAAAATATTGAGTAAATTGTACATTTTGGGGCGGCACGTGGATCAGTTGGAAAAGGTTGGCCTCACAGTTTTGAGGTCCCAGGTTCGATCCCGGACCCGCCTGTGTGGAGTTTGCATGTTCTCCCCATGCCTGCATGGGGGTTTTCCAGGCATTCTGGTTTCCTCCCACATCCCAAAAACATGAAACATTAATTGGACACTCTAAATTGCCCCTAGGTGTGAATGTGAGTGTGGCTGTTTGTCTCGGTATGCGCTGCGATTGGCTGGCAACCAGTGCAAGGAGTACCCTGCCTCCTGCCCGTTGACAGCTGGGATAGGCTATAGCACTCTCCCCGACCCTAGCGGCTAAGAAAATGGATGGATACATATTGGACTGTGGACAGTCAGTGATGTCAGAACCTCTCCAGCTCTCACTTCAGCCAGTGTCAATTGATTAGCCTTATTCTTTAGGGAATTTTGCCACAGTTGTTCCTGAAAGAAGGCGGTACAATATTCGCAGAATTTACCTTGAAGGCAGAAGACCCACTTCAACTAGAAATACTTTAGCAGTGTCCAAGTACTTTAAAGTTAGTCAGTATTAGTGCAACAATTTTTTAAAATAATCGCAGGATTGTGTGGATGATAAGCACAACTGTTTACAAGTATTCTATTAAGGAATGATGCACTGATTCTACACATATGTACTCGTGCTTGAAAAATATCCTCTCATACGACGACATCTATATAACCTTACCAGTCTTAAATATGTAGTTTCTGAGGAGGTGGAGAAGACACTGTCAGTTCCATACTGTCGTCATAAACCACATCATAATACTAGGCTAGCCTAGTGCCAAACAGCACATAGCAGAGCTCCAGAAACTGTAATTGCCGAAAAACTGCATCTCGTGGGGCAGCTGCCTTTGTCGGTGCCTGAGCTGAGTTCATCATCAATTTTGAAGAGCGACTGCAAACTACTTTTTGCAGAATGAATGATGAATTCCACATGGGTGGCGACAAAGGTAGCACTCGCACAAATTGCAGTCCCGGGCACATTGAGCAGGTACCAAGTTTCTCGAGTTCCACTGCGCGGTGGTGCTCCATTTCAGGCTGAGCCAGCCGCAAATATCGCATCAGTTGTCCTGCTAAGTTTTATTTTATAGATGAAATGCCTTGTGTTACACATCTGTGAATATGTGTATCAAGACTGAGGAAAAAAAAAAATTATACTGTATTTGAGTGGAACAAGTTCCATGGTCAAGAAAAATTAATTGCTTTGTGTTTCTGAATAATATTTGATTAAAGTAAAACATTGGAATTGTGTTTCCTAATAGCATTATTAATTGGCTTGAGACGATCTGGATTTTTGGGGTCAATCACCAAGTTAAAAAAAATACATTGATCATCGATCCGATAGCAAGATGGAGCAATGTGTCTATTTAAATGATCTGTTCATTTACTGTATACTGCGTAAGCAGGTCATTACTGACAATGTTGATCGCACTCATGGTATCACGTCGAAACTAAAATGATCACTTCACAGCAAACAGAATAGCATAACTAGCAAATAATAAAACAAAAGAATGACTTGAGGAATAATTGACACAAAACATGCACTTTAAACGCTATTTACATCCTGCCAGCATCCAGTAAGGAGGTCATTAGTGGCGCAAAGCATGCTGGTTCATTGTCTTCAGTCACCATTCGTGATTATTTAAGACTCAGGCAGAACCCTTTTTGACCAGCTTTTTGTTAACAATGGGCTTCAGTTTGGAAGTTCTGAGTTTAGACTCTGGAATTAGTTCAAATATAACTAATCTAAATTGTAAAAATACATATGTCTCTATATAGTGTGTGTCGCTTCTAGCTGCAATCAGTTTAATGACTAGAGTTTTTATTTTGTCACCGATAATCAGCTTGTTTAGAGGGCTCCCACAGAGCGGTCAGGGACAATGTAGCAAACATGTTTTAGGAGGATCCTCTCAAGTCTGTCATGTTTTCACTGAGCATGGCTGCCCGAAAGCAAAGATTACACTAATTAGTCTTCAACTGCAGTGATAAATTATCTACTAAAGGAAGCAGGTGTTGATTCTCAGCCAACAAGTAATTATGCTTCCATTCTAACTATAAACAAATGCATGTCCATAAACATTTTGTATTGGTGCAGAAGTAATTAAATGCTAATATTAGACAATATATATAACAAGTGACAATCTATGGAAAATAATTGCATTGGGGTATGCACTTCTCAAGAAGGAGTTCTCAAACAGTATTTGTTCAAAAAGACTGAAGGGTGTCGGACTTATTTAGTAGTAAATATGCAACACTGTGGGCTTATGAACACTTTTAACTTTGTTGACACAAATCACTCATTAGGACCAATTTGCTTAGATGAAAAAAATGATCTAATGAAATGATTGTTTGTATTTACTCCAATTCAAAGTGAACGTGAATGTAGTTCATTTGTCCTGTTATATAAGGTTCTTCAATTCAGTTTTAAGAAAAGTGATGATAAAAGGTCCTTTCCAATCCAACATAACTCAGTTAAACAGCATTGAAGGTGACATTCTCTTAGATGAATACACCTCAAAATCAATGTGGTATCATAATTAACTTGAAAGTCAAATGTAATTAACACTGACCTTTGTATTTCTACGCAGGCTCTTCAGGATATTTCTCTTTTTTGGATCCTCATTCTCCTCAATGGAATTGTCCTTTTGGGCACCTCCATCGTCTTGGCTAGCCTTTGGTGGACCTCCTATTTCATCATCGCTGCCGAGTGAAAAGCTCGTCCTAAAACTGCTGAACTTTCCAAGTCGCTTTGACCGATCTCTGTACAGCTTGGGCTTTTTTCCAATAGCTGAAAACTTTCTTCTGCGCTCCAGTGAGTTGCCATCAGCCTCACTGTCCGACCCATTGCCCCCAGCACTACCATTGGAGTGACCTTTGTTAGCATTGCGGATGGTGATTATCTTGCCCTGTGTGCTGTCATGAGGGACGGAGTAAATGCTCTCCTCTTCTCCATGTTGAGGTTTGCTCACAGCATCCATTGGCTCTGCGTAGTCAGAGGGATCGTACCCACCATCACTACCCGGAGCCCAAGTGACAGCTTGGGGCAAGGAGCGTCGGTTAGTCCCAACCTGATGGTCCATGTAAGGGCCAAGATTGACCTTGCGCACAGGTTTAGGTTTTACCTGGGGAGGCACCTTGTTGTTCAACTTACTCTCGAAAGTGCTGAGCTCAGAAATGACAGAAAATCTTTCACTTGAATCCAGATCTGGCAGCTTGAAGGTTACTAGATGGGAGCCACTCCCTCCTTCTTCCCTCAGGGTAGGGTAAGGTGGTGATGGGTCACGATCATCTTCTGAGTCCATAAGAATGTTGACTGGACTGGGTGAGCCACAACGGGGGCTGGTACTCTCATTGGTGCATGCTTCAGCCACATTATCGTACATGTGCGTAGCTTCAATAATAGTTCGCTTCTCCACTATTTCCTTGAGAAAATCTTGGAAAAGATCTATTTTATGAAGCCCACCTACAACTCCTCCATGCCCACATATTATTGTGTTGAACCTTGCCTCAATTTCATGAGCGAGTTCCTCTCCCTGACTGACCTGTTCCCTAGCTGACTCTGAGTCTGAAAGCTCCATCTGGCTTTCCCCAACTGCTAACAACTGGACTGGAATGATGTCTTGAACCTCACACAGAAAAGCACACAAAGTTTCCAAAGAGGCCTTCCGTCGAGCAGAGTAAACTGCAATGTAGCCATGGACCAGCTTAGTCTTGCGGAGGGAGAATGAGGAATGGAAAGATAGCAAGGACAACTCGATAGTCTGCCTCTGACCACCTATACTCAGATCCAGTAGGATAGAAGTGCCACTGTTTAGGCTAATAGCAGGGCGACAATGCTGGGGCAACAAGAAAGGAGCCAGGAGCTGGTCTAGATCATAGGTATCGCCACACATGAGGCACATGACGATTTTGAGGTCGGATTCTAGAATTGGTTGGGACTGAGAGTCTCTGAAGGCAGACAATGATGGGGGTAAGGGTGGAGAGCTGCTCCATAGGGTTCTCCGGGACTCTAGGAGGCCTCTCAACATCTGGTTGAGATGCTTCTCATTGAAATTGCGCCCATAGCCTATGCCTGGAGATGCTGGGTCTAGGTAACAAAACTGTTGCTTTGCAGAAACCTGCAGGCCTTGATGGATAAGAGTCTGAGCTGTTTCCCCTCCGATATCACCTATGGAACCCACCCCACGCTTAGTCACGAGCAAGAGGAAAAGTGGAAATTGGGGTAAAATGTTTTCTCGGTCCCTTCTACTTATGGTTGACTCTTTAAGCTTTTCCACACTTTCTACGACATATGACAGTGATTCCTTTGAGTTGTACAAGCAAAGGCAACCATGGGGTGCAAAGGTTGGTGTGTGGAATGAATTAACTGGCAGCCGTACATTGCCCTCTATTGGACGAAGAGCTAATTCATAAATCTTTCCATCTAACACATACCTATCGTCACTGGTACACAATGCTCTTATTTCATTTGCCATTTCTCTGGCAAGGCCATCTTTGCCTAGTATGACGAGATTTATCCTCTCTGCCCTGCCTCCATCCAGTCTTGAACTGTCTGGTGATGCATAGCGAGTGGGGAATCTGGAAGCAAGGATCTGCTCGAGTTTAGAGTCCACGCAGTGGGGGCTGTTTGGACAGGTGTCCTTTGTAGGATGGTACACAAAGTGGATATGTTTCAATACCAAAGCATCCCTCTCTGGCTGCAGCTTCTGCAAGGCTTTAAACCTTTGTTCCTCACCCAGTAGTTCCTGAATTGCTCCCATTTTTTCTTTACTTGGCTTTGCATCCACCTCCAATTCATAAAAAAGTTCAGAGTACTCAAGAAGCAGTTCTTGGAAGTCCTCTTTGGCTCTGTCAATAATCTCCTTCTGGTGTTTATTGTAGATATCCAGATATTCCGCTTCATCAAGCCACTGGTAGAAGTCTTCATTCATGATGAAGCTCCGAGCCTCCTCCCATGGTTTGCCTGGAGTAATGAATTGAGAGACACTAAGCTTTTCCTTGAACTCCCATCTAATTTCAGCCCGTTTGCGGTCATTCCTGAGCTGCTCCAGGTGGGTCTCATAAATGGCCTCAGCTGTCTGTGTTTCGAGGAGGTCCTGGGGTATGCGATCATCTTCCATGTTGTCAATGTGGGGTGTGGTCTCCCATGGTGTGTCATCTAATACAACAAACCAATGGGAAAAATCTCTCTTGGTCTCCAGTACTTTCTGAACACCAGACCAGCTCAAGTGGTCTATCTCATCCAGTTGTGGTAAAAGTTTAGACAAGGCCTGTGGCAGAGTACTGAGATACGACTTCCTGCGTTTCTCTATATGATCTTGCTTTAGTCTATGCACATGTTGTTGAAAGAGTTTCTTTGCTTTAGCTGTCCCCTCAAGGAAGACATAGTCCTTGTACTCTGGAGATGTCTGCATGCGGGAGCTGGTAACGGGCCATAACTCATTATGTTTTTTCACAATTTTGTTTACGAGCCACTCATATCGGTCCTTGGCAGAGGCAATCTGTTGACTCTGCTGTTTCAGTGCTTCAAAGTAAGGAATTATCTTGGGCTTTCCTCTGCCTTTGTCAATTAATTGAACAAGTGTCAGAAAGGCTAAGTCAACATTGACATTTGATCGCGCTGATGTTTCGACCACCTGTAGGTTTTTCTTTGCGAGTGCAAAGGTGTGTGAGTCCTTAATATTGCGGTCAACTCCTTCATCATATTTGGTGAGAACCAGTACCACAGGTTTCTTAGTTTTGGCTAGTTGGTTGTACAGATTGGTAACAAATTTCATCTGATCCTCAAAGCTGCGGTTCATACCCCTGCTAACATCCACACAGAGTAAGTATCCATCTACCATAAGCTTGCCCTCAGGCATCTGTTTCTGTTCAAAGTCTTGCTCTAGCCCCAACTGGTCTGTGCAAAAGTACATCAGCTTCTCAGCTGAAGCCAACTTGGTGGAAGCAGCCCTCTTGATATATGGCTGCAGTGCTGTGCTTCGGTGTGGCTGGAAAGTCTGATCATCAATGAATTCTGTTTGTTCCACCACATTCATACGCCACTCTGGCCCCTCCTCCACAGTCCTCACAGCCTCTCCCCAGAAGAGGAAGTGGTCATTGTTCACTACACGGCCTCCAAAGTCACTGGTGCTGAGAACTGAGGTGTGGTCCTGGTAGAAGTCATCGGCACTTGGCCGGACAAATCGGTTGCACAGGCAGGACTTTCCCACTCCACATTGGCCCTTATCTTTCTCTGTACCAGACAGCCCAACCACAACCAGGTTGTAGGTAGGTGCCCGGACATCTTGCTTTTTGGCCATCATCATCGCTGGCAGAAGCTCATCTTGTCATCCTTGCCTCAAGCTATAGTGTGAGACAGAGGATGCCAAGGGCACAGGGATCCCATGCAAAAGGATTTCACGATACTCAGATCTGACCCTGTAAGACAGACAAAATGAAGAAGAGAAAAATACAATTAGTCAAGAGTGATTCTGACATAAAGCATCAAAATGACAAGCTATATAAAAGGTATTACAAAGCCTTTCATCATAATTACTGTTTAATTTGTGATCATATTCCTTCAATGAATGTTTCCAGGAAAGATTGAGGTCACTAGCAAAGCTGCTGGAATGCAGTGCATGACTTAGCTAGCTGTAGCTCAGCAAAAAACAATTCCCCCCACAACAGATGTACCACTGCCAGGATTACACACTGAACCGTGGTGCCAGTCTCATTGTTAAGAATCAATATTTAGGTGTAATTAAATAACATAATACAACACACAAAGGTTGTGCAGTTTCATCACTTTCAGAAGAAACATTAGCATAATGACGCATACACATGATGCCAACGAAGATGAACACATCGCGTTTCCATCACCCCACATGAAAGACACAGATGAAAACATACAGTGTTCCAAGTTAGTTATGGGCCAACTGGGGAAGCCATCCATTTTTTAACCAGATAAGTCGTAATGACATCTTACAAATAAAAAAAATAAGTGTTCTTGGGTTCTCTAAAAAAAAAAAAAAAAAAAAATCACAAATGTCAATATTCATCCAGCAGTAGATGAAGCATTTTCGTGTCATGTTGCCATCTAAGCGTGTACATTTATTATTTTGTAGCTCAACAGCATAAAATGCACTCTCTCATGAGAGACAATCTAAAAATAAACCAACAAAAGACAAAAATCCTCTTCATGAAATGCCCCTGGCTGTTACTACAATTTGTAATGAACAAAATTCTTCTAAAGCAACATGACACCCAAAACACAGATGTGACAAATCTTATCCAAGTCATAACTTAAGCATTTAATACACAAATCCAAACTGTTATTCAGGATGATTTGGTTTTTATGAAAGATTAAAATCCAAACAAAATTCCCCGCTGCTGTAGTAAGTCTATGTCTACACATTCATCTATCAACATTGTACTTGTACAATAAGGGACAGATAGTGAAACAAGACCACCAATGGAAGTTGAAAAAATAAATACTGTATAACTATGAAATTCAACACAGTGGAACGCACTACATAATGCAACCAGACAACTGCCAAGTGTCAACCACAGTGTACAAAGTGGATTCACCAGTTTTATTTTAAAAAAGAGAGAGGCATTTGCTTTATCAAAGTTCCAAAAATCTGACTGTTAGAGCAAGCTCTTTAGAACCTTGATTTCTGTAAATCCTATAAAACTGAATCTAAATTACAAAGGCAACATACCCGGCTGTGCTTTGCCAGGTAGGAGACGAAGAGGGAATAATTATCAACAAAAACGCTTTGTTTTTTTACATTAATCAACAAAATATGCTTAAAATACTTCAGAAATTACAGCATGAACTACATATTCCTCAAAATGATAACATTATAGCTACACTAGAAGTGTGACAATCAATTAATCCACAAATAATTGTTCATCAAATGAAATCGATAACTATTTTGATAAACGCCTCAGGACATTGTGTAACTTAAATTATCTAAATCTTCTGACTTCAACACCTCAAAAAGAAACATTTCTCAGATTTATGTAGTCCTTCATGAAAGCAGACTGATTATCTTTGTTTAATCAAAATAACATGCGACTAGCCCCTGTAAACCTACTCAGGAATTTTTCAGAAAATTGGATCGATAAGCAGATTCAACAATGGCAACGATACTGATAAACCGTCATCAATTCCTATCAATACTTAAGTCTCTGAACAGCAGAAACCTTTATGACAAAAAAGCTTATGACTGATGGTGATCAAGTAAAAAAAAATATGCATGCGATGTCCCACTTTAGATCTGCATTAAAAAAATTACCTATATTAGCTTAAGCAAACAAGGCCAAGCATGTCGAGAAAATACTCAAATGATGCCCCTTTGTAACATGCTTGACATTATCATTGATGATAATTTGGGTCACCAATGAAGAGACTTAAGGTTAGCAAAGCTCAACGTTAAAGCAGATGATTTGTTTGCATCTGTGCAACAACGCCACCTTTCTTCAAAGTTGTTGTCCGTGTAAACATGGTTAACTATGTACCTGTATGTCTGTGGAAATATACACTGTACCGTCTTTCAACTAATAACTGGAAATAAAAGACCTTGAACCACTCAATGGACAACACGAAATTTTAAGTCTCAAATTTAAAAAACTGTCATTGCTGACAATAATAAGCATGTTATACTTCTCTTCAAAGTATACATTTGTCAAGCTGCGACACATTACTCCCAAACGCTTGAATTGTTACCCCAAATATTGAGTAGTATACTAGTAGTATTTTTTTCAGTGCCTCATCAAGACCAACATCATCATCTTGTTGCCTGTATGTGAAACTAAATTGAGAGAAAACACGTCTCATTTCTCGCAAGGTATTGTATATGCACATGGTAAAGTCAAACCCGCCTGTACTTTTTTGGTTTATGACATCTGAATGACACTGCAAGAAGCATACATCAGAATTCCGTCTTGAACGATGTTGGGATGTAAAAGTTTAACGGCAGATGGATGAGAGACAAACGCCTCCTGCGACTGACTGCTGTGACTAAGACACAGTGACAGAACAATAGAACATAAATGGCAGTAAACTGTACAAATCTGCTTGTTTCAACCACATGCATATTGGCAGACTAACAGCGGGGTTTCTTAAACAATAGATGAATAGATGTATTCATTTAGAGAGCACTTTCCCCTGTTTGGGTAGAACTTTAAGACACAACAGCCTGAAATGAACAACGTTGAGAGCTGCGTAAATCCTATTTGCTGATTGACCCTGGTGCACATATCCAGCCACATACCAGTGTCTCAACACTGAGCTATAAGGTAGCGATAGGTTAAAGCCTGTGCTGCTTTTTCTCAATGATCTTAAAAACAAGAAGGTAAGCAGAAAAAAAAGATAGAGAGGGAGTAGGAGGTGGTGGAAGGAGGGTAGGAAGGAATGGAAGGTACTCTTCTGGGGAGGAGGCCGGGGGTGGGAAGTTAGCACACTGGGTGAGGATGGGGGAATGGAAAAGAATAGTTTAGGGGGGGAGGGCATAGGTCAGTGGCCCAGGTCATGTGAGCTGCACACTTGAATCCCCTCAGGAAAGAAGGGGCAGGGTGTGGTAGATGACTTAAGATTCAGAGTCTATAACTAAGTGGTCAATTACACAAGACTAGTTTTGATTGAAGACTCATTAATAATAATAACAGTTAATTTTCAATCTGTTGAAATTAGCAGTGTTTGAGGGAATGATGGGATTTTAAAAGTCTCTTCATTCACCTCAAGTGTTACCAATTACTGGCCTGCCTTGTGTGCATACTACTTTGTAGTTTAGATAGAAATCGGTTTGAAATGCAGTAGTCAAAAACACTTTTCTTGAGAACAAGAACAAGACACCAGTACGTGCTGTACATTTGAGCGCTAGCTGATATAGAGTACATATACTTGATAACGACATACTATTGTTCAAAACCACACGTTTTTCTTGTACATGGCATAAATTTAATTGCATTTCTTTGCTGACATTATGAGCCAACTGGATGTTTAAATCTTGCCACACATTTCCCATAAACGTAACAACACAAGGCTTTTTAGTCATGTAACTGATATCTGTCTGACCACTGTAAAAACTTTACATCCAGTAGATGCAAGATGAAAAATAAGAGGATGAAGGATGGGAGGATTCTGGTGAATATACAGTAAACAAGTAGCAATATAGCAATCATGTTACCTCTCTATGTAAACTACAAAATTAAGTAAAAATAAGTACTACACTGCTTCTTGAGAATATTCTTAGTTATAAAAGCAACGGTGACTGGACAACTTAAGTGATATTTCATTAGACCGTTGAAATTCATGACTTGCTCGGCCAGAGGCGAGCAGTGGAGCTCGCGCGACAGAGGTCGAAACTCACTTCTTCCCAGATGGCTTACAGCGCGGCCCCACCCCATCTCTACTCAAGCAGAGCATAATTTTCAGTTGTTGTCACCCATGTTTACCTTTAGTACATTATATTGCCAAAATATTCGATGCTCACCTGCTTTGACTCGCAAAGATTTTATGTGATATCCTATTCTAAATCCATATGCTTTAATATGGATGTTGGTATACCCTTAGCAGTTCTAACAGCTTCGACTCTTGTGGGAAGGCTTTCAAAAAGGTATTGGAAAGTTTATGGGAATTTTCCCCATTCATCTCTTAACTATTGTCGCAAAGTTGGAAATGTCCAAAATAGTAGCCCCAGAACTCCAGTGAAAGCATTTTTTGAATCCTCCAGCATACCAAGAGATGTCTGACAGTCAAACAGTTTGCCGATTACCAGTTTCTGTTCCAACATGTCTGTGCAACATTGGACAAAACACTGTCCAAACTGTTTTTTCCACACCCTTTTTTTGCTCCTCTCTTCCTAATTACAATTATCAAAACAGACTCAGAAGAAGAGCCCATTCTATGTCACTACTTATCTTGAGGACAAGAGAAGGAAAGAATGATAGGCACGAAGGTATTGGAAGCCAGGGTCCATGCAGCAGGGCGTAAGGTTCACAAAAATGTGTTGAAAGGCCAGTGAGAGAAGAACAGGAGGTGTTCACTGCTTGTAAGAAGGAATGTTATCAACAAGTCTTCATGAGGTAGCTGGATTAGAGTTAACAAGTTAGGAAGGATAGAGAACTAGTTAAGGTTCACTCTTGCGGACTACGAGGAGAAACTAAAGCAAAGCAAATGTATTTGTATAGGGCATTTCATACACAAGGGAACTCAATGTCCTTTACATGATTAAAAGCATTTGAAAACAAAAGAGATAAAACATTAAAAAGGGATAAACACAATAAAAATGATAGACAATATTTAAAAAAATTAAAACCACATACAGTGCAAGTAATATGATCAAAAAATAGATCTGTTCTAAAAGCATGAGAAAAAATAACTTTTCAACCTGGAATTAAAAAACATTCACACTTGGGGCTGACCTCACCTCTGTTGGCATCTTATTCCATTTGTGTGCAGCATAATAGCTAACTGCTGCTTCACCATGTTTACTTTGGACTCTGCGCACAACTATTTGACCTGAGACGGTCGATCTCAGAGCACTACTGGGTTTGTATTCTGAAACCATTTCTTTCATGTAGTCAGGACCTAAATCATTTAGTGATTTATAGACCAGTAGCAGAAATTTAAAATCTATTCTAATGCTGACTGGAAGCCAGTGCAAAGACTTCAGGATTGGAGTTATATGCTTTGTTTTGGTCAGAACGCGAGCTCCAGTATTCTGAATGAGCTGCAGCTGATTAATACTCTTTTGGGAGAGCCCAATCAGAAGACCATTACAGTAGTCAAGTCTACTGGAGATAAAAGCATGGATGAGCTTTTCCTGGTCTGCTTGACACAAACAAGACTTCACTCTAGATATGTTTTTCAGATGGTAGAATGCAGTTTTTGTGATTGATTTGATATGATTGTGGAAAGTCAGGTCGGAATCAATCAGAAAACCAAGGTTTCGGAGTTGGCGTTGGGTTTTTAAAGATAGAGTCCAGGTGTTCACTAACAGCAATTCTCTTTTCTTTATTGCCAAAAACAATTGTCACAGTTTTTTTGCAATTTAGTTGAAGAAAATGTAAAAACACTAAGACAACTATTCCAGGAAACCAATGAATGTTAGCTGTTTAAGAAGAATATTGCATGCATCATCAATCTCATCCCTTGATTCAGGTGTGGCCAATATGTCGATTGCGCGTGTCTGTTGACTGACAGTTGGTTTAACCAATCCTGGCCTCTTCTGACGTGTCATTGCACATGGGCACATAAAGGCATATTCGAGAAAATTGGCTTCCTAGTCCCTATTCCCCCTCCCCGTCAGTAGATTGGGAGAGGCTGGCTGCTTGCAAAGTAGATCTTGGGACAAAAAAATGTGCCGGCATCCCTGCCCGACGTTATGCCTTAAGGTAAATGATTTTCATAAAGACAAAAGCATTTCATGTTTTTGCCACATATTTCCAATGAAAAGTGCTCAATAAAGAATCACACTTGAGATTGCCTCACCAGCCTTCTGCTTGTACACTGTTATTCACTGTGAAGGGCTGGTTATTTACAAGGTCATGAAACAGTCAGGAAGCAGTGTGCCAGTGATGCCGATGACTGGAGTAGAAAGGCAACAGTGAGAAAGTCTTCTTCTCACTTATTTTTTCCATTTAGTGCAAAGATGTTTTCCCTCTTTTTTTACTTCTACATGACGCAAATGTGTAAACGCTTCCCTCCTTCTTCACCCTTGTTGTTACTCATCTCATGTGCTGTCACCCCGACTAATATCTTCGTGTTATAGATTTCCCAGCTCCATCTGTGGGGATCATCTCTCTTTCCATCCCCCTCTTACACACTCACACACTTCCTTCCCACTCATACCACTGTCTCGGAGGACCTGTTGTCCATTAGTAAGAAACTGAAGGTTGAGGGTAGGAGATAGAAACTGTGGGTAGGGACACTCCTTGCACTGTTACCACTTCCTGGTCTCCGCATGCTCCCACTTTAACAACGGCAAAGGACTAATCTACAAAGTGTGAACAGGTCTGACGTGTATTACCACTGCTGCACCCATGGACATACCTATTAAACAAACAATATAGCAACTTGTCTAAATGATTATTAATGGAGTATTTCCTCATACAGCAAACCAGCATGTTGATTTACTGAATTACAGAGAGCATTACGTCTATCAAGGGTAACATTAACAAATCGAATACAAATTTAAATGACTATACAGGGTGGCACAGTGACACATCTGTAGAGCGTTGGCCTCGCAGTTCTGAGGACTGGGGTTCAAATCCCAACCCAGCCCATCTTCTCCCTGTGCTTGCGTGGATTTTCTCCGGGCATTCCGGTTTCCTCCCACCTCCCAAAGACATGCATTAATTGGAGACTCTAAATTGCCCCTAGGTGTGATTGTGAGTGTGAGTGGTGTCTGTCTCCATGTGCCCTGGGATTGGCTGGCAATCAATTCGCCATGTACCATGCCTCCTGCTCGTTGACAGCTGTGAGAGGTTCCAGCACTCCCGCGACCCTCGTGAGAATAAGCGGCTCAAAAAATGGATGGATATACAGTCTATTACAGGGGTGGGCAAACTACAGCCCGTGGGTTCATTCCGGCCCATTGACCATTTCAATCCGGCCTGCCTAAAATTTGTAGAGTTGTCCAAATCATACCAAAATCATGACGACATTCATTGGACCTTGTCTGTAATGTCGAATGGTTCTACCAGGTTGTGCTGTAATCCTCACTTGTTCCACCAGGTGGGAGGTCCAGTGATACATTAAGCTGTTCTGTTTCTACTCTGCTTCCATTCTGAACACTTCAACCACTAGCAATGGACCAAAAAAAAAAAAAAAAAAGTCAACAGTTACTGCATAGCACTGATTCTGCCATTTTAAGAAAGAAGTAATGCAATAATTTCCTCAACAGAGTAACCAGATTGTTACTCATGAAGCATGGTTGTATGCTGATGATTCAAATACAATACTTAAATAATATTTACAATGAAAAGTAAGAACTTATAACTTCAATGTAGTCCAGACTGTGAGCTGGTGTAACGCGCTACACAGCTGACATCACACGTGAGTACTACTCCCCGCCTTCAATCACCCACAGCTGTGAGTTAAATAGTTGCGTAATCTTGTCACCTTTTCTTGTTCTTGACATCAAAATTACAGTGGTGGGAGGATGGTGTGTGTGTGTGTCCCCAATATCAAACAACCACAGTAATTACACGTTTTCGTACACTAACTAAACTATCCATCCATCAATCTATGTGTCAGTTAAGAGTTTTTTAAAGAATTGTATTGGGTGTACTTTTCTGCGTTGTCACATCAATTCAGCACTAAGTTGCTGATTTATTACTAATAAAGTAAGTTATTGTTTCATGTTACAGTAACTATAAGTTGTGTGGTGTACATTACCAAGTAATGCTACTGTTAAGCAAATGTTTTTTTGTTTCTGTAGTGGTTAAGTGACATTCCTGCCACTTTGCAGCTGCTGTTCTGAGAAATGCCACAACAAAACACCAGACTTTGATAGACATTGCTCCTATGAAAAGTAAATCTATGAACACTTCAACGCCTTGTTTTTGTTCTTTTTCATATGCAAGCATCTGCTTGTGACGTGGCCTGGCTGTGAAATTTTAAGTCAATGTGGCCCCTGAGTCAAAAAATTGCCCACCCCTGGCCTATTACAAAATTGCTAAAAAAAAAAAAACAAAAAAAAACAGTGGATCCATTTATCGTGGGGTTTTTGCTGCAGACCTATCCGTAATGGGTAAAAATCAGCGACCCAGAGGAGTCCAATCCTTAGTTTTACTCCTCACAGATCCACACACTTGAAAAGATTAAAACTTAACCCATTTCACCTTATTAAAACACCCAAATATTTAGTCTATTGCGTATATTGAGTCTGTTTTCACCCAAGGCTGCATGGTGGAGTACTGGTTAGAGCGCCTGCCTCACAGTTCTTCTGAGGACTGGGGTTCAAATCCCGGCCCCGCCTTTGTGGAGTCTGCAAGTTCCCGTGCCTGTGTGAATTTTCCCAGGGAAATCCAGTTTCGTCCTACTTTTCAGAAACATGCTTTTTTTTTGGAGACTCTAAATTGCTATTAGGCGTGATTGTGCAAATGATTATTTCTATCTGACAGCTCGCACTCGCACAGCTCTCCAAATGAGAGGGAAAGCATGCTTGCTTCAAGTTTAAACTCTGTTACTCCCAGATAAAGGTGACTGAATAAATGACACCTAAAACACAAGATAATAAAACATTGTAAATTTCAACAAACATTTAAACCAAACCTTATAAACTCATTAAACATATGTCTGCTAACATACAATGCTAAACACCATAGGAGGGTTAGAGAAATTAGCATTGATGTCAAGGTCATTCTAAACCCTTAAGATGCTACTTTAACACACATGGAGCAGCAATGCATACAGAGCAGACAGAAATACTTACAGGCATATATTCTCTGCTCTGTGGGAACAATGACTATCACTAGAGCTCAATGGGAACCTTCTCTGCCTCTTCTTGCTGTTAATTAGGCTCCTTCTCTTTAGGTCGACCTTAGTGCTGCACAGCATGTTTTGGCACAACTCTAAATTTAGATTTACCAGCTGTATACTGTAAAAAAAAAAATAAGTGGGGAAAAAAAACTGCTGAAAAAAAAAGTCTGTTACACTGGGGCACAAACAATGAAGAGTGAGTGATACAGTGAGGGTTCATATTGTAACACCTAAACCTCTTTTAACGATTTCCACAAGTGCACTTTTCTTTTGCTTTTCAGCCCAATGCTGAAAGCATTTAAATTACAGAATGCTCCACACAACACACAACTTCTCTATAAAATCCAACACAAATGTTACCTTTACAGAAGTTTGCTATGCGTCTCTCTGGCACCATCTGATTTTTGTTCCCCAAAGGGAAAAAAGGAAGACTCTCCTTGAGGTGCTGCGCTTATTTGTTGACGTAAAATTGCAGTAAGCAATTAATTGAGTCAAGTCTACTAGAGTCGAGCTGAGTATATGAGGTAATATACTATTATGTAATGTATTCCAGCAGATTCTGACAAACATTGTAATCACTTCATGAGAGACTTGGACTGCTCTCAAATGTAATATGTAGAGACATCTATGTGGTGTGTCACCAAAGTTCCATGGCTGAATTCACAAAACATATATTTGAAAACTACAAAGTATTGAATTGCCCTTCAGTTTGGCCCCAACAATCAAAATGTCTACAAAGATATACTGCTGCATGTAGTTGGGAGCAGACCAACAGGTGAGAATTGTAGCAGGAAAACGCGAGACTACTTCATTATGACAATACTTGTTTACAATGCCCAGAGCATCCGACAGCTCCTGGCATCTATGCCCTAGCGGAACCTCCCCACCAATGTTCCCTACAAGCTGTGCGCATGTGCAATTGCGCACTACTGATGGGGTCTCTGTGTACACAGATTGTGTTGCGCACAAAAATACATATAAAAGATACGACCCAAATTGAAAGTACATGTTTTACACACAACTAGTCAGTTTGTGCCATTTTGCAATGTAATTCAATGAGTAAGGGGTGACTGGCTGCATTCGATTCACATACGTACTTACGCAGCCTGAGCTAAGACAAGCAAGACACAGTACAGTACAAGACACAAAGTAAAAAAAAACAAAATAAAAAAACGCTCTTGTTTTAAGATGCAATAACTGTCGGCATATGTGAAAATAAAAAAAAAATTGGTGAAGCCGGATGAGTTTTTTTTTTTTTTTTTTGTGAGCGGGATTATTTAATCAAATTAGTAACGTTAAAACTTCCACCTTGGGACACCTTCATAACGGCTGAAAGCACAGAATACTCGGCACAAAAAGCTAGTTCTTGTATTTTAAATATAGGAAGCAAAATAACATTCAACATTAAACTGTTTGGAAGCATCATTCAGGTGTCAACGTGCACTGCAAAGAATATTGTCCAAGCAATAATTCCGTTTTAGACTAAGAAAAACAGGTGGGGATATGATTTTGAAAATATAAAATCTAAAAATAATGACTAAATGAAATCAATTTAGAAGACGGATTATTAATTTATAGTTGGCTTGGTTTGCAATGTATTTTTTATCTGTAGTTAGAAGAACAAAAGTTTGTTGACATTTTCATTGTAAATTTGCAAAAACCTAAATAAATTGTTCTTAATAAAAGTGCAAGGTTATAAGAAAGGTATATCCTACATTATGGTATGACAGGAGTACGTATGACTGCATGTATGTACAGTTGTGCTCATAAATTTACATACCCTGGCAGAATTTGTGCTATTTTTTTTTTTAATACGACTGATTAACAACTTTGTGGTTATGTTTTGTTTAATGACAATTCTTTTCTGAAATGCTTGATAGTTTAATTTGAATCCTATCAAAATAAAATTGTGTTTTGCCTGGCCCTTCATGTTTTGTTTGTAAGAATTGGGCCCATCTTACAAATTCTCCTTGGGTAATCAAATCTATGAGCACAACTGTGTTTTCTCATTTACTAAATGCAAGTGGGGTGGTGAATTTCAAAATCAGAGCAAACAAAAGTATTACATGTAAAGTGTTTAACTTCCAAATAATTTGCAAAAAAAAAATAATAAAATGATCCTACACCTAATATTCCATGTTTGCCATACAGAAAGCCTTGACACAGTGGTATAATTTATATGACTGAACCATCAAGGCATGTAAAACGATGATGGTAAAGCTTTTCCTCTCTGATGGTCTGATTTACTCCTGGAGACTATGGTTAATTTGCATCAGAAATAAATAATTTCATGAATGTCCATAGAATAGGTGCAGCTGTTGTGCCCGGTGAACACCTTAGATGTTAACAATCAAGAAAATGCATGTCTGCACACAAACGTGAAAATCGAGATGCAGCCCTAGTCACACATCCATGTTCTGATCCAGAAGATTTGCGAGTGATATTCTCTGTGGATTAGCTACAGCTATTTGCATTTTCGCAAATGGTCCTATCTATTCATTTGTATGATTCGATCGCACAGTGACAGCAACTACAGTGAAATGGTAACAAATCGCTTCATGGCTGTCATACCACAATGCACATAGGGAGATAGAGCAGATAAACTTGCATTTACCAGATTCAGAGAACATACAGTGTTTTACTCATTATTTTCATTTTCTACATACTGTATAGTCTGCTATAGTTTACTTCCACCTCCCCGGTGAAAGGGTAATAAATCCCTTCAGGTCTATCATCACACAATGCACAAAGGGACATAAAGCACATAACCTGCATTTAGTGGATTATTGTACCACTTGAGAGTACAGTGTATATTAGTTATTTCAATTTTCTACATGTGGTACTGTATCGTCTTGCTATAATTTACTTCCGCCTCTTTCCTCCCCCAGCCTGGCATGGTGGTGATAGCACGTCAGACGCCATTAGACCTCCCGTGGAGAGCAGCAGACAGACAGACAGAGGGCGGAAGGATGCAGGATGAAGGTACAAAAAAAGGATAAGCGGAACAAAGACTGTACACCAGCACAGACTCAACAAGAATGCAGGATACAAGGCAAGAGGGGAAAGGTGACCACGATCACAGTCAAGGAGGGAGCAAGGTTCTAAGTCGGATAAAGAGGGGTTCTTGAAATAATGAACAGTCTATTTAGAGACGAGTAGTGATAAAGGGGAAGAGAAAGTATGTGTAACAGTGGTTTAACCTCTTCCACTACAGCAGAAGGTCTTGCTGATAGCATAGCTAAATATAAAGTGCCAGTGGACTACGACAGCTGGAAGTTCACACTACTGTACTCCCTTATAAATCCTCTCAGTATCTTGCATTCATCTGAAACTAATGATCTTGCACTGCCTACTTCAATATGAAGACCATTTCTCTTTGAATCGACGACAAGAGTAAAAATGCAAATCATGTGACAAAAGTGTTTCTAAGACTATGAACAACCTTATAAAGGTTGAAGACCAATTGTTAGCAGTCATTCACCAGAAGTGACTCATTACCAGAGAGTTAACAAACGCAAGCTTCACCGACTGAACAAGGTATTCATTTAACAATGTTATACAGATATGCATTTGCAGACTTTCAAAGACCGGTTCTTATAAACAAAGTTTTCATCAACAGGTTAGCTGAAATGTTGAAGCTATACAACCACGATGCGATATAGGAGATAGTTTTGCTGTTTTCCTCAAACACAAACTCAACACCTTTAACATTTATTTCACTCTCTCATGCAATGCAAGATGACAGAATGTCTGCTGGCAAGATTACCATGCAGTGGATCAAAGTCTTTAACTATGATAACAATTGCTATCATACTTAGAGTCAGTAGCTACTGTTTGTTGTGGTCTCCCAATTTCACCGGAGCCTCATGTTCTAAATCAGAACTGACAGCAACAAACACATGTAGGCACAAATTTACATTCAACCCGGCAGGAGACACTGAGCACAAACACGCTCCTTGTCTGCTTTCATATGATAGCCTCTTAGTTGAAGGGGATTGAGAGGCTCCACCTGAATGAGCCACCAAAATATGAGAGTAATTGGACTGATGGTTAACCTCACAGAAGAAGGGGAAGCCCCTTCATATCTTACATACATGTGAATGTCACTTGCGGACGTTTTTATACTTCGTACTGAGCAATTTTTTTTCATCTTGTAAGTGCACTAATGACTTATGACAAATGCAGTGGAACTTCTGATATTGAATGGGCATACTGTGTGACAATTCTGAATTTGACAAAAGAATTTGCCACCAAAGAGAGAATCTGAACCCATTATTATAAAAAACTTGAGCATACCATGAGAGCTCAGTTCAGAAAGCATCGAAAGTTAATGTGTAAGCTGTTGTAATATTTCCTCTCTAAACAAGTTCTAAATAACTATTTAGAGATATGTACTGTCCCACCAAAGCACCAATTCAGATATTTCACGACTCGACTTAGACTTTACTTTAGTGGTTATAGCCTCGCTTCCAAGTCTTCTGTTCTCTTTTCTTGACAGTTAACTACTCCTCATCCTCTTTTATTTTGGTAGTAGTATTTGGTAGAGGTGCAGCGTAATCATCGTCATGGAGGTGAGCATTGATGTCTTCAACATCTCCCGACTCCTCTGTTGACCATTCACGAACAGGACGCATTTTCCATCCATTTCCTGAGCTGCTTATCCTTACAGGGGTCACGTGAGTGCATGAGCCAATCCCAGCTGTCATCAGGTAGGAGGCAGGGTATGGCCTAAACTGGTTTCCACCCAATTGCAGGGCACATGGAGACAGACAACTGTTGCACTTGCACTCACACCTAGGGGCAATTTAGAGTAATAAATGCATGTTTTGGGATGCGGGAGGAAACCAGAGTGCCTGGAGAAAAACCATGTAGGCATGGGGAGAACATGTAAACTCCACACAGGCAGAGCCAGGATTTAAAACCCAGAACTGTGAGGTCAAAGATCTACAGCTGCACCACCGTGCTGAGTCGCATCTTCAAACAACAAAAGATTGACAAAGCGACCGTGTGTCCCCATCCTTTTTCAAAGTCTGGGCAGACTAACTTGCTCCAGTCTTCACAAAGATCTTCAGAAGGTCTCTAGAACTGTGTGAAGTACCAACCTGCCTCAAATGCTCCAACATCATCCTGGGCCCCAAAAAACCTAAAATCTCAGGTTTAAATGACTACAGGCCTTGACATCTATGGTCATGAGGTTCCTCCACCTCGTGCTGGAGCACCTCAAGACCATCGCAGGTCCGCAGGTGGGCCCACTGCAGTTTGCCTACTGACCGAACAGGTCCATGGATGATGCAGTCAACATGGAACTGAACTTCATCCTTGAAGACCTCGACAACGTATGAACCGATGCGAGAATCCTGTTGATGGACTTCAGCTCTGTGTTCAACACCATTATACCCGAGCTCCTCTCATCCAAGCTTCTCCAGCTCAGCTTCTCGCCAGCCAGCTGCCAGTGTATCTAGAACTTCCTGACAGGCAGGACACAGCAGGTGAGGCTGGGGGACAGCACTGGGGCATCCCAAGGTTGTGTCCTCTCCCCACTGCTCTTCTTGCTCTACACAAACGACTGCACCTCAAGGCACCCGATTGTCAAACTCCTGAAATTCGCAGATGACAGTCATTTAGCTCATCAAAGAAATTGTTCCCTGTCAATGTTTGTCTACTGTCGTACTCATCTTGTACTAGGACGGTTCCAACTACTAGAAAAAAATTCCTTGTGTGTTGTTCACATACTTGGCCAATAAAGGTGATTCTGATTCTGTAAATAAATACATACAAAGTCTGTGTAACAATTTAATTTCACAACGTATATATCTGTGGTGTATAGGCCGGTGCAACTAATGTACAGTGTGTAAGAGAATTTTTTTTCTACACGGAGTGGGCACAGTTTATAATCCAATACACATTATAGTCCGGAAAATACAGTATGCCTAGTTACATCTTATCCTAAGGGATATTTTTTGTTCTAAATCTGCTCAAACGCAGGTCACCAAAATAGATTTTAGAGGTTACCCTGTCTATTGTGAATTTGAGAAAAACAGCAATTCTAAATTATATTTCAGTCAGTGAAAAAAAAATCTCAAGATAGTGTAGTGGATTGAGAAGCTATTTTACAAATCCAAAGCCACAAACCACCTAACTAGCGTCTGTAACACTGTAAACCCAAATGAGGTAAGCAAAAAATTGTAACTTAATATTTTTTTCATCCAGCTCATTAGAAACCAGACAGTTACAAGGATTTATTTAAGATTTTATTGATTTCATTCCCACTTTAAAATACAGGGTTCATACTCAGTCTGACCAAAAAAAATGTAAGGGCTTTTTAAGGGGCATTCTTAGGGGCTGACACGAAAAATTTAGGGCTGACACGGAAAAAATTTAGGGCCAACACGAAAAATTTAGGGCCATTGTGGGAAATCAAGAGTAAGGAAAAAACTCGCACCCAATGGTGCCATCAACCGTTCTTGGTTCATCAAATGTTCCAGTATGTCAGTACCTGTAACAGTGATCATGTCGCCCCTTCTCATTGATATGACCATTGTAAACGTCTTAACATAACAGTATACAGAAAAACAGATTCTAACTACAATTGCAACTATATACACAAATGACTTCTACTGATGTCTGTTTCAGCACCCCTACTCGAGCTCCTTGAGCCTACCCAGTGTCTCCTTGTTGTTGCTGCAGAGGTGCCAAAGTGGCTCTCTTGTCCTTTGCTCTGCCTCTGAGTGCATTGGCCTCGGTGATAAACCTCAGATTCCTCTTTTCTTCTGCCTCCTCACACAGCCTGTCAGCCTTCTCAATAAGCGTTTATATGTCAGTCTCTATTCTGGCTTTTTTGGCTTTGAGGCAGTAGAGATGAAAAGCGGGCAGCGATGCCAAATGTAGCCAAGTACGAAGTCTTCCTTTCCCCACAGTGGTAGTTTTTAGCAATGTCACTGTCTGGGAACATGACTGCAAACACTTTTGAATTATTTGTAACTGTGATGGCTGCAGATCACTTTTAAAGTCCACACGATCTCTGTCTTTAACAAGTCCATCTTTGTGTATTGAACTACGTTCATAAAGCCTGACTTCTGGCTGGACAACTGTAGGTGGGCATTAGGGATCGCAACAGGTTACAAATAACCGGTTTTTGTTTTTTTTCATAACCGAAACCATAATCGGACTTTCGAAATCGGTTAGAATTTCCAATCATTTCTTCTGGTTCCGGTACGCCACATTGCGCTATTTTTTCAACATCATTTCCATTTTTTTCCAAGTTTCGCTGTTAGAGTAAAGTTGGACTCAACAGAACATTCAGTTAAATCAAAGAAACATCAAACATGACATTGAGGAAACGCTCGGTATACTTTCATGCCCTTTCTGAAAGTCCGAAAGAAGAATGTCAACATTAAAACATTTTTACCAAAAAAAAAAAAAAAAAAAATTAACTTACACGAGTGCGTTGTTGAAAGCCACATTCAACAAGCTTGTTTGTCAATATTGTATACAAACTACCCCATTACCGCGGAGTAAATTAACGATCGATGGTGTAGCGGCGGAGAAAAGGAATCGGAGGCGGAGTGTCGGACACAGGAACAAAACTTGTTTTATTGGAAGACATCAAAACACTACTCGCATAACGGGGGGAACTCTGTGAAGTCGTCACTCCGGAAGAGCAACAACAAAAACAGTCCGTACGGAACCCCGCACCCCAACTCGAGGTCCCGCGGGTGAATTATGTAAACACCACTATGGTACCGGTTTTAAAACCGGTTAATCGTTTTTTTGTTACACCTGTTCGGTTAAAA
This sequence comes from Syngnathoides biaculeatus, assembly GCF_019802595.1. Lineage (NCBI taxonomy): Eukaryota > Metazoa > Chordata > Actinopteri > Syngnathiformes > Syngnathidae > Syngnathoides > Syngnathoides biaculeatus. The sequence continues at coordinate 25,075,979 of NC_084647.1, read as the reverse complement.
CCGGTTATGAAAGTAAGCGTTTTTTTGCGATCCCTAGTGCGCATGCACTGCTAGTACCACTGCCTGAAGTTGATGCTTCACTATCTTGATATTTTAGAAACAGATTCATTCCAATGGAAGATGAGTCTTCGCCAAATCAGCGTGTCTCCGATTTTTCCGGTGCGACTCCAGCGCTTTGACGCCCATCTTTTCAAGCTGGTAACTCTGCTTCCACAGATGGCAGTAAAACATGAGCCGATCTTTTGGATCTCGACGAACCCAACTCCCAAACTCCTTACTTTCAACCCAAGCTTCTTGAAAAATGCACTTCCCTGTGATACAAGTTGGATCGATGAAAGAACTACGCTACGTCGGAACGAAGACGAAGTGAAATGCCTACTCACGGAAACAAACAATGGAATATCGACAAGATGGCGACTAGTTGTCAACACGGTGACTTCCGTTGACAATTTCCGGCTGATTTGGACCCTAGACGGATCGGTATTTTTTTTTTTTTTTTTAAGTAAAACAATTTATTTTTTAGGGAGAATTTTGACGGTAGAGGTCCTCTCTTTGATTTTTTTTTTAAATTTAAGGCCTTGTTAGGGGCTTGACCAGTTTTCTCGGATTTTAAGGACTTTTAGGAGCCCCTAAATCCATCTTCGAAAATTTAGGGGGTTTTAGGGACTTTTAGGGCCGCGTGCGAACCCTGAAATAAAATGCATAGTTTGACCCCTAATGAGCACTCACCCAAAAAATATGATTATGAAGTAGTTTTTGGGTGGATATGAAAGCAGCATATTTGAACACAATCAAGTTCTATACTGCTTACAATGGATGCTTTACTGGGATGGACCCAGCTACATTCTTTGGTAACAGCTGATGTTCAAAGAAAACACCCAACAATTGCACAATATGCTCAAATGTAGCTGCGGTCCCTTCAAAGATCTCACATACCTGCCCTTTGCACTCTGGTTAAACAGGCAAAGTTGAAATAAAAGTTTGAATTTTAAGACATTCCCTTTCTCCTCCATGAGTAATTCTCATGCACTGCTGATTCTTGAGTATAATTACATGGGAAAAGAGAAATTGAAAACAATGGTCAGTCCTGAGGGGATGAAAGATAGTGTAAAACTATTTCGAAGAATTTCTATTCTGAAATGAGTTTCCAGACTGTAAATGAATGCCAAATTAGCTAGCACAGGGCCTGTTCTTTTCATGTTCCCCTGGGCGAGGAGGCTAGGCACCACTCTAGAAGCAGTATTCCAGCAGAATCTCTTTCTGGCAGCCGTACAGGACGACACACAGCCCAATAGGTGCCGCTTCCACTCATGTCCTCTGACGAAAGCAAATAATGTAGTAAACATTTTCTAGACAATACAATGTAGATTGCTCAAGAAAAAGAAACAACAGAGCTCAGTCCCAGTCAAAGCAAAATTGGGAAATTGTACAACTTTATAGGCTACAATTTACAATTTCGTGGAACTTACTCTTGATTAAATCGCATCATGAAGTAATCGAGAGAAAATAGGGTAAAATACTTGGATACAACCAGCAAAGGTGCTGTTGATTTAATACCTCAACTGGTTTCCAGTCAAAAGACCAAGATGGCATCAGTCAAAACATGAGTTAGTCATCACAAAATTGAAAGAGAGAGAATCTGCTGTCTTTTTAAAATACACTAAAAAGATTTGAAATTCATCCAAGGAAAAATACTCAAAACTTTTATAGTACTACAAATGTGATTTCTGTGTAAGTGGAGAGATTATCACTGCAAAACAAATTGATTGATGATGTACGAGTCTATCAAAATAAGACAGCCAAAATGACAGTAAAAATCACACAGTAAGACATTAAATATGGTCTCTAAGTGCAGTGCTCTTAGAAGCATAGAAAACTAAATGAGCATAGAAAACTAATGGCCATGTAACATCAAGCACATTTTCAACATTAATACCGCACTGAGGTTTAGGGGGAAAAGATTTGCTTCAATAATGATTCAATGAAAATGTATTGCAAAAAAATTCGGATACAGGCACGTTATTGTAAATACAGCCATTGACACACATGCCTGATTGGTTTCCGTAAGGATTTACACAATACTAAACAATTGAAAAAAAATTATGAAAAATGAAATGACAAAACTGAAGATTAAACCCTGGATAGGCACCTTTAAATGGATATTTATGATATGGCATTTAATCATTTCTTCCTTGCTCGTGGCACTCCCAAGTGTTTTTGCGCATTGATGAAAACAAAACCGGGTGGCAGATAAATCAACAGCTGTCAGCAGAACTTTTTGTCAAATTCGCTGTAACACGATTCGTCTTCATTCATGCCCCTGCTATGTCACAGACTTTTAGTTTTTATATTGTACAAGGCGGCACAGTGGTTCCCCAAATCTTTTTGCAGCACTTTTTTGGAGATTAAATTTTAATAATATTATACATATACTGGGTAAGCACATGTGCCTCACGGTTTTGAGGTCTGGATTCAATTCTGGCCTTCCTGTGTGAAGTGTGTACAGTATGTTCTCCTATTGTCTGTGTGGGCTTTCGGCAGGTATTCTGGTTTCCTCCCACATTCCAAAAACATGTATGGTAGGTTTATTGAAGACCCAAACTTGTCCCAAGGCATGAATTTGAGTGTAAATGCTTGTTTATATGTCCCCTGTGATTCACTGTCAACCAGTGTACCCTGCCTCTTGTCCAAATTTACCTGAGAGAGGATAAGCAGTCCAGAGAATGGATGAATGAATTCAGTGTTGTAGAACACCTCTTTTGTTCATTGTGATGCTGTTTTTTCCCCAAGATGTGTTGGTTGACCATTTTGCTCTTTAAATAGACATTTTTTGGTCAGTTTTACAGTGAAATTAAACTGCAAAAAAATGTAACTTGAATATTTACTGCAAATCAATGTGATTTTTATTTTCTTCATTTTTATGTCGAATGTCTTCAAAAAGGATTTCTTGCATATACAGTACGTTGCAACAAACAGTCTGCTCTGAATAACACTTAAAGCGTTGGGGTCAGAATCATACGGGAGGACGAATGGAACCGACACAAACATGATGACCTCTGGTGAACCAGAGATTGATTCAACAAACAACTGGACTTTGATCAAAAGCAGGTTGGGAAACACTGGTTGAAAGTTCAATTTTTTTGCTGTTGTTTTTTTTTAATGTTTCAATCTGGTCATTCTATATCAAAGTTTCACAGGTTGGGTCAAGAACAAATGGGTGTTCACTGCGCTTGCTTTGCTTGTAACATTTGGCACATTTTGGAAGACCAATTAAACTGAAATTACTTCCAAAAACTGCTAATCAATGGATTTGAAAATGCTAGCTTTTGATTTCAGACATGCTCGCGAATACCAACTTAAAATTGGATTTTTTTTTTTCCTGCTGGAGTGGCTTCAATTGTGCAAAAAATATTTTCTAACAGCAGCTGAAGCCATTTAGCAGTTAGGCACAGTACTCATGTGAGACGAGTGAAATGACTGCTATAGAAGACACCAGACTCACAATGATGGTGTAAAACAAAAATCAACACAAAAGTGCAAGATGACTTTCCGGCAAAGTGAGTTGAAAGGGGTGAGGAGGATAAAAGACGAGAGGCCACAAGGGACAACGAGGTTAACGCTGGCAGTTTCTGCTGAGTGCTCAGCACTTGTGGTTGGCTAATGGTACACTGGCAGAGCTACTTCACTATCACTCATACCCACTACTTATTATGGTCCCTGAAAATCATCAACAACGTATTGGAGCAGCGTGACAGTCAAAGCTTTAACTGTCTCTGGACGATGGGGGACAGAAAAACTTCTTGCCCGGTGGATATATCGCAACAGTGCTCCAACGTCAATTAGGATGAGAAAGATATGGGTGCAAAAACTGATGTTTTCGTATTTTTATACATTTATAAATCAAAGAACCCCGGTAGAGTATTACTTGCTCAAACAAGTACCCCTTTCATTTTACAAGAGTCAGGCAAAGTAGCTAAAGTCTCAGATCGCCACAATCAAACCAAAGTATCTCTCCAGAATACATCCATTGTACATATGGAAATCCTTCCTTAGTACATTAATTAAAAATTACGATTCAAATATGCAGTAACAGACCAACAGAATAACAACGTATGAAATGCATATTTCAATGACAGAAGTGGCATACTGTGAAGGAAAATAAAACTTCAGCCCACTACAGGGGAAAAATGAAAATTAATAGAATTGTGGCACAAAGGATGTCTTGAAACACAGCAAACACCAGTGTTCATATTGGAGCACCACAAGAAACACGAAGACATACTGTAACGTCTGCCCCTCCAAGTGTGTCTTTTTATAGTACATGTTGTGGCTGTCTTGTACAAGATATCCCAGTGGAGTTAATATTCATGAAGAGAACAGCAGGGAGGACCCGGGGGTAGGAAAAAAAATAGCAGTGAGCTATGGGCTTTGTGTTATCACAAAGACTAAAAATGTACAGCCGCTCTGCTGGGCTGAATTAATGCACACACGTCACCCTATCAGAAATGCCTCTGTTGGAAAATTAGTTTGCTTCTGCTGTGACTGTTTTTTTTTTTGGCCGAAATATACGCTGGAGACTCCCTGCTAGTAGGCCCACTGGCACAATTAGATAAATGAACAGAGCACATGCATCAACTGAAGTATAAGATATACGCAAAGGTCCATGTCTTCTTGCAGCAGACATACCTGTAACTAGTGTCCATTTTTAAGCGGGGGGTTTGCATGTTCACCCCGTGCATGCGTGGATTTTGTCCAGGCACTCTGATTTCCTCCCACATCCCAAAAATAAAGGTTAGGTTAATTTTAATACTCTAAATTGCACATAGGTGTGAATGTGACTGAGAATGTTTTTTGTTTATGTGTGCCCGGCGATTGGCTGGCGATTAGTTCAGGGTGTACTCTCCCTCTTGCCCAAAGATAGCTGGGATAGGCTCCAGTGCGCCCGCGACCATGGTGAGGATAATGAATCTATTCTTCTCAAATGTTTGAGTAGGTTTTTCCATTGACTCCGCTCCTTAAGTACATTAGTAAACATAAAAAGAAAACGGAATTCTTCAAAGTAAAATTTGAATGCAGGATAACGGTAAGAATATGTCATTCACAGAAAACGAGTAGCTGCTTCTGTTTTTTCCTTCTTTGTGAAGTGGCATCAGAGCAGAAATGAACTAGTGTTAGTTATTTGCAGTTGCAGCACCTAAAGCAAAAACAATGTCGACATGCAAACTCTCATAGCAGGTTGCAAACATTCACTTCACAACAGTGTGATGGTAGCATAACATTATCTTGAATTTGTCAAAGAGTGATAGGTGGCGCTCTCAAAAATGTGAAATCCTATTGGAGGTATTGACTCCTATTCTATTCACTCTTCATAAGTTTTCCATATCGTTCCTCTACCAAGCCAGCTTGCAAGACCCCACAAAATTCTCAAAAGAGCTGACAAAGAGATAAGCCTTTGGGCTAACTGATTGCTTGCACCAAAAACATGAAGGGAAGGGATCGTGTCACTGTGCCTGCAATGCCGACTTATACTGCTAGTGGAAACGTTAAGCCGTTTCGAAACCGTGACTTTTCAAAATCTAAGATAGTGTACTTTGTAGTAGTTGCTAAAAGTATCGATTGAAGGCATTGCAATCCTCCACCCCGCAATTTAATATCGATTCAGCAAAACCTCCGAGATGACACACCTCCTGGCGTTTTGCGCGTGATCTGTGTTATATAACTTTTGCTACATTAAGATAGCGCCACTATGTGCTCCTGTGCGTCTGCAAATGATCGATACCACCGACTTCCTTTGTAACATGATAATGCAAATACAGTCCCTCAAATAACTTAAGTATTAACATTTATTTTTGGAGGATTTACCTTCTGGTATCAGAGGCATTGACATTTCAGACAGTCTCGAGCCCTTCACACCCAAGTAATGCTCCATCAGCGCTGTCATAAGAATAGTTTGGGTAATACCGTGCAGTGCTTGTTTATTTGCACAATTTTCAATTTAATTCTTGTTACTAGACACCATACATTAAAAAAGCAGAACATGCACCATTAAGACAGCTGGACCTGACTGGTGACAACACTCCCATTCATCAGCATATCCCTGGAGAGTCCTCATCCCTGCACAGTGACAAGTGCATCACACAAACACACGCACGCACACACACACAAATACACACACACCACTGTACAAGAGCCCATCTCAGCATCAACACCAATCGAAGAGTGTGACTCGTGGGAGCGTGTGTGTGCATGTGTGTTTGTGTGTGTGTGCACGCACATATATTATTCATCAGCATGCAATCACATGAACAAAGTGTCTCTGGTAGGACAGATAAGGCCTTCTTTATTTCTGCCTCTCGCTTTTGTGTGAATGGATGTGTAGAAGTCTGTATTCTCCTCTGTCGTCTGGCAAACAGACCATTTGTCAAGACAGGGAGGAGTGGAAAGACGGAGCTATAGCGAAACGCAAAATAGGCAAGCGTATCTCAGGGACGTCTCAAAATAAGAGAGAGAAAGGGAATCAGTTATTGGACAGCCCCATGACAGATTGTATGAGGAAGGGTGATGGGGGCTGATTAAGTCATATTTTCTTTTGACTGCACAACCTTGAATTTGTCAGAACACATTTGGTGGTACATTGCAAAACACCACATATCCACCTCCGCTCCTGAACACACGGCACTTAGTGCTCATGTACCCCTTCAGCAATAACAAGACAACACTGTCAACACTCACCGTGGGCTCCATTCCATCTGCTGTGTTTCCACAAAACCAAACACACGCTTTGGCACTGGGAGAAGAGAATTTCACACCGTCTCACAAGGCATGAACAAACACTTCAACAGCACTGCACTTGATTGTTTATTATATACGTCAGTCTAAGGGAGATAGGTAACAAACAATAACAATAGAGAAGAACGGCTTACCCCTGTATTTACTTCTCGGCATCTGGCTATTACTGCAAAGAAATAGCTTGATTTCAAGAGACAGCAAGAAAACCCAGTCCTGCAGCAAAGTAGAGACTGTGGAGTTTAAAGAGTTGGAGTTCGTGCTATGTTGGAAGATAAGTGTTGAAAGCGGGCTAAGACTTAGAACAACTTAGTATTGAATTGCTGAGCTAAAGCATTGAACTATTTCACCCTCTCAAGTTTTTGGAAGGGGCAAAAACGGGAGCATGCCGAGGCAACCAGAGAACAGCATGAGCCAGCCCTGCCTCATTGTGTAAATATACAGCAACTTTGGTGGCTATTTGGTCCACTTTCCACTTCCTTACTGATAACTTGTGCCATGTCTTCCACTACAGCATGGAGTTAGCCAACAAGATGTGCCTACAAGCCGAAAAAATACATCACCCCTGAAGTGATGTCCGTCCATCCATCCATTTTCTCAGCCGATTATCCTCACATGGGTCGTGTGAGTGACAGAGCCAATCCCAGCTATCTTCAGGCAGGAGTCGGGTTTACACCCTGAGCTGGTTTCCACTCAAATAGAGGCCACAAATTAACAAACAACCATTTACACACACATTCAAACCTATGGGCAGTTTAGTTTTCTTCAATTAACCTACTATGCATGTTTTTTGGGCATGTGTGAGGGAACTGCAGTGTCCGGAGAAAAACCACGCAGGCACAGGGAGACCCTAAAAACCCCACAAAGGCGGGGTTGGGTTTTGAACAACAGTCCTAAGAACTGTGAGGTAGACACAATAACCATTTAGCAACATGCCACCCATGAAGCCGTGTGTTTTGTGTTATTTGTGATATAGTGTCTCTACCATCTGTCACCAGGCACAGCACAAGGCCAGGCAGCGGCAGCCCGTGGTGCCCCACATCTACCCACTCGCACTATGAGATAGTAGCCCCCAATGGGGCCTGTGTATTGGCCATCAACATCAGTGTGTTTGCAGGCTGCTCACAATGTTGCAGGTTGAGAAGGAGAAAAACAAATCCTCCAGAGTGACTGAAGCATTGTGCTGCTGCGGCTGCTTCTTAGTGCCCTATGGGGGACCACAATTCCAGTAACGACCCACTTAATTTCAACAATGCCAAAGGAGGGGAAAATTCTTTCTGAGTACCAGGTGCAATGACTGGCAGCCGCCGTGAATTTGGTGTATTTGGGAATGCCGAACTGCAACTATGGGAGGATCCACTGTACTATATCAATTTTGCCAAGAAAAGAGCTAATATCAAGTTCTGATGCGCTGGGTTGATATGGGCTAAGAAATATGGTTACAGAAAAGCAGTTAACATTTGTTTGTGACAATCTTATTGAATATCTATACTTTTAATCTGCAATCTGTATAATTCTGTCCAGTTTTTCACCAATATGAAATTGCACATAATTTTGCTTCAAGCAAGCAAATGCTATTTTACAAGACTGTACTCATGTGCTGAAGTCAGAATTTGAAATTCTGAACTCCGGAACGACATACTGTATATGCTTTAAACCATTACAAACATTATTTTGGTCCAGTATCAATCAAGCTCCTAAACAACCATAAATGAGTCTGACTGATCTATATTGGGAAATGGATGTACTACTCAGCAATTGTATTGTGATGTGAAGGGAATACTTGAGTGGATACTATGATTGAGTGTTTGGAGGTGGCATAGAGGTATACTGTATGTGTGGCAATGTATGTGTAGGAGCATCCAGTGTTGCTCTGTATCTAATCCACTGCTGTTTTTTTTAAACTGATGTTTGTTGTTAGAATCTAACATTCAACATCTAACAGTTAGATGTTGTTTCCCTTGTTTGTTATTTATGTGATATGGCTTTTTTCGGCTCTCAGAAAAACTTATTCCTGGAGGACAACAATACCATAACCTGAACCTGGTTATGCATAAGAATTTAGTGGGGAAATAGCCTGAAAATCTTCCTGTCATAAAAAATGTTTTGGAGAATCTGATTTCTGATTACTTTTGGGGACAAAATCATGTTCCAGTTTTCGCACCAAAACCTGACACCGCTGACTCAACTACTGGTCTTGAGAACCTCACAAAGCATTCACCCGAAGGATTTCCTATATTTTTAGTGCCAATTTATTTAGTGTGACTGCTAAAGAAGACATCATGGACCTTCGATAAACAAAACAAGAAAAAGAAGAATTTGTAGCACAGTAAAAAAAAAAAATGGCATACACATGGCTGATCGAGCCCGGATGTCTGGAAGTATGGATCAACCACGGATTGTCAGTGCAATAGCTGACAGACACGTGGAAGCTGGTTCTGGCACCAGTAAAAGACAAATCCTAGATAAGAGGATCCCCCTTTCAAGCAAACAATCGACTCCTCATTGCAGTCTTCCATAAAGCAACAAGTATTCAATAAAAGTGAATATAATCTTTTTTTCCCCCCATTTCATTAGTCATTTAATTTATTTCGTATGGTTTTCTCTAAGCAGCACGGTAGCGGAGCTGTAAAGTGTTTACCTCACAGTTCTGAGGGCCAGATTTCGAATCCCAGCCCCGCCTGTGTGGATTTTGAATGTTCTCCCTGTGCTTGGGTGGGTTTTCTCTGGGCACTCTGGTTTCCTCACACATACCAAAAACACCCACTCATTGGAGACTAAATTGCCCCTAGGTGTGATTATGAGTGCGACTGTTGTCTGTCTCCATGTGCCGTGCGATTGGCTGGAACCGGTTCAGTGTGTACCCTGATGTCCGTAACCATTGCTGGTTTATGAACGCTTTCGTTTAAGAGTACAGGTACTAGTAGAGCATCTTTTTAAATTATATATAAACATTAGTTTCTCCTCCTTTTGATTAAAAAATGAGATGACAATAATGTAATAACACTTCAATCAGCTTGTCCTCATTTGGGTAGCAGATGAACTGGAGTCCATCCCATCTGACTTTGGGTAATTGGCAGGGCACAGTGTTTGCCAGTCAACCGCAGGGAACATATAGTTTATTCTGTAGTCAAAACTAGAGTCTAAAATGAACCTAATGTGAATGTTTTTGGAATGTGGGAAGAAGTCAGAATACCCAAAGAAAACCCATGTAAGCCCAGGGAGAAAACAGTAATTCTAGGCAATGGCTCAAACTCAGAACCTCAAAACTGCGAGGCACATATACATATACTAATCAGGAGGTGATCGTGCTGCTTAATGTTAAAATAAACTACGTTTAATGAAAACTATTTGAACACAGTGTAGCCTACTTAGTCATACAGCATAAAACTTCCCAATTTACACTAAAATGTAAGTGTGTGAAATGAAATCAAACTGTATGAACATGAATTCCCACAAACACAATTGATGAAATGGAAAGTCAGCCATCGAAAAGGAAGCAAGTGCAAGGAGGCAGGCAAGCACTAGACCCTCTATTGGTGGGAGATATGCCTTCTGTTCACCTCAGCATTTCTGAACAGTTATCTTCACTGTGCACAGGAGGAAAGGTCATTTATTTTTTTCCCTCCTCTCTCTGCTCCTTTCGACATCTCCGTCCTACCATCACCTCTTCTCCTCCTCCTCCTCCTTTTCTCCCATTTATCTCTGCCCCACCTGCTTCAACATCCTTCCCCCTGGCTTTTATCTCCCCCTTTCAGTATCATTCTCTTCTTCCTTTGCCGCAACACCCATGTCCTCTCCATCCCTATCCTTCCTACGATGATGTTCTCAGTGCAACAGCCCATTCAGGCACTAAACCAAGCTGCCTGCAGCATTATACGATAACTAATCAAGCATGACCAAAATGTGGAGGACTTCAGACAAAGTCAGCAGATAAATGATCATGGCGAGTGGCAGAGTTTGATGGAAGAACAATGAAGTAAGAAATAGGGGGGCGGAGCCGAGGTAAGTGAAATTTAATGGGGGCGGGGGGGGGGGGGAATCATACAGACAGCCACAAATTACCTTGTCACAGTTAAATAAAATAAAGTCAGGTCAGTGTTTACGTCTGCTCACTTCAAATGAACGTGTACATTCACTCACATGAATGGTTAAAAAAATACAGCGGAAACTGAGTTCGAAAACCCGACTTTGTAGTTCAATCAATGTTTTTTTAAATATAATAATTTTGCCTCTAGAGTCACAAAAAAAGTTTAAACCACCATTGTGCATAAGGCCACACAAGACTTCCACTTATCTCATGGGAGACTTCAAATCAGTGAGCATCATTCCAATTGATAAACACAAGGCCGAGGAGGAGATCCTGCCCACCAAAACATTTTAAGTGGTCAGCTGAACCAAATTACGGCCGTGAACTTCAACAGCACATTGTATTATCACAACCTCTTTTTACACTTGCATCACAAAATGCATCGCTAAAAATATTATTCACTTCAACATTGCTTGTATAGTTTTAAGATTGAAAAGAATGTTTGACCCATGAATTAATTCCTTTTACTTCTAGGAAATGCTGTGGGAGAAATGCATTCTAAATTTAAATCGAGAGCAACGTGGGTTACATTTTCAAAATAGGCCCTCAACTGTGGACCAGGTAAAAGTGATACGGCTCAGTCGAAATAAGAGAAAAAGCAAGAGTGGCATCTGCTCATCAGGAGTGAAGTAATTGCTGTACAAAGCTCCTCCGACCTTCTGTTTCTTGTAGACCATCAGCAAACTCTTGGCGCTTGGCCTCCTGCGCCTCCCACACTGCTCTTCTCGCAGCTCGTCAAACTCTGCAGTAGGAGTACCCGTCACTGTCCTTATGAGACTTCTTCCAATTTATGTAGCACCTCCTCTTCTCACTTACTGCCGCCTCCACACTATCGCTCTACCACCAGGTTTCCTTGCACCTCAGCAACCCTATTGATCAACCTAAGACTTGTTCAGCTGCTCCCAGCCAGATTTTCTTCATCGCTTCCCAGTTCTCATTGACACAAGACATGCCTTCCACTTCCTCAGACCAAGTCCCCACATTCTCTCGAAAGGCCTCCTGGAAGACTAGTCTAGTCACGTGAACCACATTTTTCCTCTTGATGTTGCCAATCTTGAGGTCCCCCGCAATCAGTCAGTGCTGGATAACAAACCCCTGCTGGGAATGACATTGACATCTGTCACTATTAGCTGGTGTCGTTGTAGCACAGCCCCCAGACTGGTAGGTGGTAAGTTTTCAGTCCTTTTTGAAGAATGTGTTACACAGCACCAGAACAGTTGCATCAGCAAACTCCATCATGCCTTTACCTGAGTACACGATTTTCACTAATTATTTGCTATCACGGGCGATTTCCCATACAGGGTTCAACACAAAGTCAATTGATAACTGCAACAAATATCAATGTTATTAATTAATTGAATTAAACTAAACTATAATCTCTTTTATTTCAATTGCAAAAAAAATATTAAGTCATTGAACCTCTAAAGCACAGTATTAGGCCGTGTAAAATTGCTTTCTTTGTCATAATGGAACTCAGTCCTGACCATTATCTTTGCAAAGGCAGCCATTTTCTACAGCAGTCATTGCACAGATGTACCTTATGAAGTATCTGGCGAGTGTGTATATCCCCGAGTGAGATTAGTGAAGGAAATTGGGTCACCAAACAACACACACATTCACGTCTGAATACATGGGGGAGACGCGAGGAACTGAGAACAGGGTAGGGACTGTGGAAGCAAAAGCGCAGTAAAGACCAAAATGTGCTAAAAGGCAGAAAAGTCTTTTAATTAACTTGTTGTACTGCTCACCACTTTCCCAACATTCTGAGTCAGGAATTTGCATGGCTGCAGCAGCTGTTGATGAGGCGCCTTGGCCTGACAGAGCCATCATTATGTCATTGCTTGTTTGATTTGTGTAGCGTGCGTGTGCTTTCATTGAGTTCAGGGGCTGAGTAAGACATCTTCCACTACATTTACTGTCCATCTGTGTGACAATGATTTTTACAAAAGGTCACTGCACGAGTATTATATGACTGCTGTAATAAACTTATCACAAGAAGGAAAAAAAATCTAATCAGTCTTTAGATTCATCACTGAAAAATTGGTCAAATTTTGCTACCTCAAACAAAACAGTTGTTCTTCTGAAATTGAACAAAGAAAGGTAAAATAAAATTGGTTGAGACCAATAAAGTCTATGCAGTTTGAGCTCACATTGTTTTGATAGCCAACTGAAGTGGGCGAGAGGCTGCGCTGCGGAACCAAAACTCTTGGGATTCAAGTAATGTTTCCCCACAAACGCCATGGATGGCACAAAGGATGACATGCTGTGTGAGCAAAATAGCATCACTTTTCATGAATTCAGGAGGCACCAGAAGTGGACCAAGGTAGCTACGATCGATATTTTTTAGATTGGAGATGAGCCAGATGTTGCTTTTGAAATCTTGACCAAAGATGTGTAATGTAGAGGATAAACTGCACTATGCACAAACATTTTATGCATAAAAATTGAATGCATTTAAAATCAACAACATTGTCACTTTGACAGAGTAATAATCCTGGAAAATTTGATGACTCACGGTAGATTGAAGAAAGAAGCAATTGCAGCCTTTTGGTCCCAGCTATTTTAGCCACATCATGTCAGATAACAAAATTAGTATCTTATTAGCCTGAGGGTTAAAAACTGACTGGAGTGGTGCAAATAAAAATGTCAAAGTTGTTCTTCAATGGAGCTACTGCTTTCAATGTCAAAATAAATCTTGCTTTAACAGAAACAAATTACACCTGACTTCTTTGAGAAACACAAAAAGCACAGGGCAAAGGTTATGAACGCTCAGGACTATAAATATGGCCATTTTGAATGTCCATCGGCAGTAAACTGTAGCTGTAGTGCAGCCACCTCATATGTCCAAATAATGTTCTGTTATCTTCAAAATTTAATTATCAATATGAAGTCTTGAAAATAACAGCAAATCCATTAACAATCTTGGACAATTTGTGAGGATGACCTCATCACAGTCTTGTGCTTTTTTTATTGTCAGGCTCTAAGTGACTAAGTCTGCCAGAATAGATAGGTTCCAGTGTCCTGCGACCCTAACCAAGATCAGCGGTGTTGAAAATTGATAGATGGATGAAATGTTGTGGTTTTGGGAGATGCCAGGATTACATCCAACAGCAATGGTACGAGTCTCCTGTTGACTGATCTAAAATGTCTCAGGTCTATGAGGAAATAACTGCAACAAAATTTTTGAAGCTATTAGATAATGATGATGGAGAGTGACAAAGGATGCAGTGGAAATTATGTGTTTTAAGGACAGAAGGAAGTCAGGTGATTCAGGTAGCAAATCAGGAAGAGCAGCTATTAGACAAATGGTGGTAGGGAGAAGAGAGTGTGATGGCAGGATTTGGGATTTGAGTCTTTTAACATCATTAGTTCCGCCTCAGTCTGGGGCCTGTAGATTATGTCTAATTAAGCAGCTTAACACGGTTTAAAAAGCCCCGCACAGAAAGCACAAGAGCCTTATCTGTCAACCTCCTCAAACAGTTCTTCACTTCCCTTTTCTTCCCATGGCAGGCAGACATAAATTCTCTTTGCATGGCCTTTAACGCGGGGAGAGATTAGTGACTGCGACATCGGTGTGAGAGGGATAGTGAGCAGTCGCTATGATAGCAGGTTGGGTTGCCGGGGCATCAAGAGAGAATTGACGAAGAAGGATGGGACTAGCCAAACCTAAGACCCTCCACCTCCTTGGTACACCAGCGCCTGATTAGACTCCACATTAAGAGATCCTGCATGTTAGCATGCTCATAAACCAACTCAGCTTTCTTAACGAGCAGAGATATTTAATGTCCAGTAAATGAGACAGCTGGGTTCCATATTGCGGGAAAGGGATTTGGAGCACTCCTGGAGTGCATGTGTTTAGTGCAGCATATGTGTAGTAGAGCATTCCAACACCCAGCATGTAAAGGTTTTTCTTCCCCACACTAAAATCTTCCCCACACTAAAATCGGACAAACTTCAGAGTTCCAATTTATTTATTTATGTCAGGCATTACTCGTAATGCATTAACAGATGTGCTCTTTGGCATTTTGCAACAACATAACAATATAGGTCAATTAGATTGCAAACCACTAGTTTCATGAACAGTTTATTTTTCAAAAAGCCACTCACTCTCTGAATCACTAACATATATCAGTCACCAGCACATTACATCTGTCAGGGAAAGGAATCTTTATTTATTTTTAAATGTGCGCTGTTATCTAAGCACAGATGATTGCACTTTTATATATATTTATTCAAGCACTTTCAAATGCTGTCATATTTTGTGTGTTTGGTATAGTTGCTGCTGATGCATACAAATAGAATGTTGTAGTAGTTTTTTTATGCGGAGGGGGGCATGTGAAATTTCATTGTGTTTACATGCAAACAAAACCTGAAACTTGTCATGCATGTTACTGGAGACAATTGAATATGGCACGGACTCGATCTGAGCAGGTATCAAAGGATTAACTCATGTCATCGTGTTGAGTTTTCTTCTGCAAATTTTTTTTTTTTTTTTTGCAGCTCCTGGACCGAAAAGGACTCACTCAACAATGCACCTAACCTCCATAATACCATTTAATTACCACTTTGGAATTGTAGACTTTAAATATACTTGCATCACACTGTTTATTCACTTACTAACATCAGCCATTGCTCATATTTTCAATTTTAACTTATGTATTACAACGTTCTAATTTTCATTGCACTGCTTAGTCACTGACGGTGCAGTACATTCACCCTACTTTGGTGCAGCCAGCATAGGTTCCATTCCCACTCAGTGATGGTGTGATTGTGAGTGAGAATAGTTGTCTTGTCTAAATGTACCCCGCGACTGACTGGCGACCAATCCAGGGTGGAGTGGGCCTTTCGCCTGAGGTCAGCCGGGACACGCTCCAGGACCCCACAATCCTGAACAGGATAACCGGTATTGAGAATGATTTTGGGTTTTTGTAGTGTTCTTGAGTGGCCAGAAAGGTACAATTTAGAAACTTACTTTTATTATTATTATTACTCATCCACTGCTGTTGACCATTTATATTCATCAATCATCATCAATTTATATTTACCTGATAGACAAGTATGTCTATCAACAAGAGGGTCTCACATAATTTGAGAAATTAAGGACATCGATTAGGAGGGACAGAAATACTGACAAGTGAAACATTTACACTCGAACTTTTATGGCGTGAATCATGGATGCCATTTAATTAGAAAAATTGTCTATTTCATCTAATGGCCTTTTTTCCAATTGGTAGGTTTGGTGCTTATATTGTCACTATATTGTGTGGGGCTTGAAAGATCAGTCAAAATGGTTCTAAATGTCTGCCAGTATGGGAAATGATCCTTTGAAAACAGCTGCCAGTGAATGAGTTTAAGTGCTAATTTAAAAAAAATTGCCTATAGAATTAATAAAGGTTTTTACGTTGAAGAAAGTTGAGCCTTGGAAATTATTTCTTTATACATTTTTTTTTCCTAAGTGAACAAAATATTAAAAAGGCATAATGATTTTCGTTTGAAACAATGCTGTTGAAATGTTAAAAAGAAGAATATTAAATGGAAAAAGAAGACAAATGGTGAAATCTCTCCACTGGGGTGGCATTCCTGCAGTTCATCAGCTCAATGCTGCAGCTGCATGTTCTTCCAAATCTCTTCAGCCACTAAAACTGGACAACCTCGAAAACATGTTCTAACATCTGGTTGTTGCCTCTAGGGGGGAAAAGGACTCTGCGGGAATTTCTGTGTATTCATTGGACAAAAGGTCCCTTTTCTAACTGTTTTCTAAGATTTTTTTTTTTTTGTATTAAGAGTAGCTATATACAGCAAACTACTCTGTAATATATTATTGAATGTTGTTAGAAGCACGGTGAGAGTACTATGTATAGAAAATAAACTTTCCTGAAATACTTCCCGAACAACAGATCACTAAATGTTTGTGTCCTTGTGTGTGTGTGTGTGTGTGTGTGTGTGTGTGTGTGGTCCGGACACGCCTCTCCTAAACCTGCTAAATATCGCACAGTTGGGAAACTGAACTGGCCTGTTTCGAACCAATGGGAAGCAGTGTTGGTATGACATCGCTGGGTGCCGTATGTCAGTAGAGCCATAATGTTGGGAGTTTTACGAGACCGGGGTGGGGTCAGGACTTGCTGCAACAAAAAGGCACAAGGTCACAGTGAGTTTGGCTCTGCTCGGGCAACAGTCACCACCTCAGGGAACAGATGCTTCAAGGTACACAAGCACACTCCTTTTTCAGAATACATCACTACAGTAGAATACATCTACCAAATGTTCTTTTCCTTTTAAAGGACAAAATATTTCTACCGAACAGGGAATCCCAAACGTGGGAACTGGCACATGTTCCACGATGCGATTGACTTCCTTGTTGTTCATATATAAATGGTAGTAAAGCGAATCAATTCATGTTGGATTCAAAACTGTCAACATTATAAAATATTTACCAGCACTACAGGGAATGCAGTATTTTAAGTAGCATTTTGACATTCTTCAGCTGAAAAAAGGACTAAATAAAAGTAAAACTACTGACACTTTGAATAGGCATGACAAACTAAAATTTCCATGTTTTCTACACAGCAAAAATATGCTTGGTTGGCAAGCTTCTCTCACGCAACTCGAATCAACTACAACACACTTTTACAAAAACTATTGCCATTAGGCTTTCAATTGTATGCTATTCGTGTTAGCGGTTTCTTGGGGGAAAAAAGGTTTGAGCATTATTGATATGGAATTGTAAGTCCAAAAACATGCATTTTAAGCTACTCAAAATAGTGATTCCCAACTTTTATTGAGCTAAGACGTAAATTGTACATTTGAAAATGCTCACACCACACCAAACTTCGAAAAAAGTGGACACACAATGATACACTTTCTGCCACGTAATATAAGAGCATTTATTTGTTCGGTCTGTCTTTAGATGCTGCTGTCATATAGATGAACAAAGATATCTTAATTGTTGTAATTAAGTAATATTCCTGAGAAGGGTTGCGTCAGGAAGGGCATCCGGCGTAAAAATTGTGCCAAACATATGTGCGTTCATCTGAGATGACACGCTGTGGCGACCCCGAAAGGGACAAGCCGAAAGAAACTTACTTATTTTGACCAATCAAATTAATTTGATGATTCCCAACAGCACAACAAAGAGCTCTCACAGCAGGCTAATGTGCCACATCACACATTACGAATCCCTGACGTAAAGAATATAATTTTAGGGTGTGCACACTTTTACACCCACAGGCCACATTGGATTCAAAAGAGACAGTCATTCCTAGATATTGTATTGAGCAACTATACCTTTTTCTATATCACATTAAATTCCAAATTCCCGTTGTATAGTTGTGATACTTTTCTTTGCCATAATTGGCACCCTTTTGTGGTGATGGCGGATGCCTCCACAGACTTACAGATTTCTCACATGGGATCGCGCATGACGATTTATTGACTTCAGCAGCATATTTTGCAGTAACTTCTCAACACCCTTATGTTATGTGCGACAGCAGATTAAGATAGCCACCCTGAGGATGGGTCCATCTTGTTAGAACACCAACGAACCAGGGAATTTGATAAACTGGTCACACACGGTCTGTTAAGCGGCAAACAGCCTTTGATCCAAATCTGCTGAGCATCTATTTTCTGACAACTCCTCTACCACTCATCCGCCCTGTCAATGGAAGCGGAAGTGGAGGTGTTTAAATGATGAAAGAAAAAACAGAAAGGAAAGGGCAAACCAGCAACAGTGAAGTTAAGAGAACGGCCTGTGAGGCAGCGATGGAAAGATAAGTCAAAGCATGATGGACGTGACCAAGAGAAAGACTTGGAAAGAAGGCTCGAGTGGAGAGAGACGCTATCTGATAGAAGAGATTTGCTCTACCCTAGAACAGTAATTTACTAGAGCCATTCTGCACAGCCCCATCATTGGTGATCTGCTGACAGATTAGATGACAAAACCTCATCCCTTGCTTTCTGTTCAGCCAATCAGCAGCAGGAAGCGGGTGAGAGGGAGAGGATGAAAGGATAACAGAAAAGAGAAAGGCGTGGGGGCTCTTAACTTCCTTTTGCAGTCGATGGAGGAAAGTAACATATGCAAAATATAAACTGCAGTGGATGGGATTTGATTAATATGCATTTTCAATACGTTTCAAGAACAATTTACAAAGACTGTAATATTCAGTTCTGAATGACAAACTTTTAAGTTGTTAAATCAGGTAACCAACATAAAGAAAGAGTTCTCAGTATGACAACTGTGTCGATCTTCATCAAAACTATACTGAAAATTACAACCGGGAATAGACCAATTGCTATCTCTCAGTATATCGAAATAAGAGCACAGTTTTATGATCTATGCATGCTATCACGCTGCTCGGCTTCAACATCCATTGTCGTGTTGCCAAGCTAAGCTCACAAGCTAAATTTATACTCGTTTCAGAAGATTTTTGTTGTTTTTTGTTGGTCACTTGAAAGATTTAAGAATTTTGTGAAATACTGGATGTTTTTTTTTTTGTCTTTGTGCCATTTTCATCAAATTTTAAACAAACATTTTGCTCTGCTTGTGCTGAACTAATATGCAAGTTTTACTTTTTGAAAAGAAAAAATGGAATACATGGAGTTTGCCTCGATATTAAAAAAAATAATATTGCACCGGCTTTTGTTTTCCGTGTAAGCATACAGGTAAGCGTCCATATATATATATATATATATATTTTTTTTTTTTTTTTTTTTTTTTATTTGGGCACTTACCTGTATGCTAACATGGAAAACGAAAGGCGGTGGAATATCCTTTTATAATCAACGAGGAATGGTGTACGGACATTACAGAGCTCAGCACACACTGCAGCAATTTTCGTTAGTTACAACAGCCTAACTATTAAAAATGAGACTTAAGTAACCATTTACGAAGCGCCTTGAGCAGACAAGTGTCCATCCCACTGCTACTCCTTCGTGATTTCTGTCACATAGAGTGAAAGATCAAGGGCACAATACTGCCCTTTTGTGATGCAGTCCTGAGTCCCATGATATGTGTAAGCCAGGTAGCCTAATAGTCAGTCTGGGCTTAATTGTCGTCGGTCACGTCTTCAATAAATGCACTTAGAAACATGTCGTCCACCTTGCGTATGTTTGAGTGACAGAGCCCAGGAATCAAAAATGGCCGCCATTTGAGGCACCACAGCTGGTGACATCACGTGAAAACAACCCATACGCATACACAAGCGAAGAACTGTTCTTGAGCATTCACATCCTGTGTCTCTGGCTTTCACACTAACATGCAAAAACCAAAATGGAACAACAGTGAGCTGTTCCTTCCCCCACAAACTACCATCACCACTTCCTTGTGCTCACTTTGGAGCTCGTGCCCAAACTCAAAGGGGGAGAGGGAGGGGCTCTAGCGATCCCTCAAGGAGAGAGGAGAGAGCGACATCATCCATCCATGTCTCCTGTCAACTATGAACCCTGGAGAAACAGACGGGGGCGGGAAACAGCCTGGGCCTGGATGAAACTGCGTGTGAACTCTCCCACTGTTGCACAATTTCCCAGAATTGAATCTGTTACAGCCAAACACCGAGTGGGGACAACCAGAGGATATATTTACATAGTTATGAAGCAAAAAAAATAAGGATGGGATTCTCTGTTGTACCATGCTGCGTTTTCTTTGGGTCTGATGGTAAGTGTGCTCGTAATCCAGAGCTGCGGTTTAAGGCCAGGTTAAACTAGTCAGAGCCAAACAGCACACAAACAAGGAATGCTTTGCGATCACAGCAGAGTGACTCAATTCACTCTGCCTGTTTGTCACGCCACAGCGAAAGATTCAGATGATTTGTTTGTCTTTGTAATTGTCCTCTATGAGGACTTTCAGCACTAATTCCAAGTCTCCATCTTTTTGAAAATACTGTAAGTGAAACGTCAACATTCTCATTATCCCTTTGTGGCATCCTGACACACAAAGTATAACAGGAAACCTGTACATTCTGGGATACGATTGCTAAGTTTATAGGGATTCTTTAAACTGGATTTCAGGCCCAAGACTCAATTTCTGTAAGATTGTACAGTACAATGCAAGTGCACCTCTAAATATTTTTTGATCAATCCAGAGAGCCAAAATGGAGTGCACTATTTGGTTGTAACCAGCACAGGCTGGCAACTCGATAGACAGCAAAAAAAATATTATTAGTTTTCCCCCACAGGAGATCTAAGAACATTTTTTCAAATGCTCAGCTAAAAATAAATTATAGCAGAAACCTAGATACAACGTAGTCTGATATAATGCATATTGCAAAAAAACGGACTGTCAGGACGGTACAACGTTTCCAAAAATAGTTTCCATTTGTCACCTATACTGCCTTTGACAACACCTGTTAGTTCCAGAGTTGACTGTTGTTGCTTTCTGGCACTGTGGCACAACAACAAGGAAACAAATATGGATGTTGCAACACCCTGTGAGGGAAGGACAGGACAACAAAGAACAGGACAACATAGAACAGGACAAGGGTTGTGAATCCAGCTATACAACTTAAGTGTGGTGGAATTGACCAAATGGATTATAGAATTCTACAGAATAATAGTTTTTTTTTTTTTTTTTTGTCAAGGCTTTCTTCGACGGAATCAAATTTTATTTATATTTTAAATTCCTCTCAGCTCATGAAAGCAGCCCACCCGACTTGCCACAAGTCACAATGACAACAAGCAACTTTGAATAAAATTAAAAACTTTTCAAACATTTTCAAGCTTTACAATAATTACTTAGTACTTTAATATGGTTACATATGGCCATTAAAAAAGGGCTTAAATATCATGAACTGCACCCATGAGTCTGTTACATCGAAGTTCAACTATATTGTGCTATTTCAAGTATCTACTGTCCCCACCATCATCCATTTGTGATTTACTGCAACACGAGGATTACAGGCCGATTTAAGGAATGAATCCTTAATATCTATGAATATGTATTGGCAAAATGTAATAGCAAAATAGGATTTGTACATGTGCCGCAGAGAATTATCATCAATTTATGGGTAGCTTTTCCTATCTTGCACTCATGGTGGATTAGGAGTACAAACAATAACCTAAACCTTGTGTTTTTGATCATTTCCGCACACTGCTGTTGAATCATAGTCATGAGTCATAGATTTTGAGTTGAGTTAATGAAGCTTCATTGTGTATTACAACAAATGAAGCCAATAACTGTGAATCAAACCTGTGAAAATCTAATGTTAGCCATCATAATAGCTATGAGGCTTTTTGATTAAAAATGTAAATGAATTCTACCTCAAAAGTCTCCCAAAATATCAGCATTCGAACGGTCTCTATGACTGGTTGACCTCACGAATCTTAGACATAAAAAAATAAACACTGTCTGACTTCTTCATAAACAGCAATATCTGAAATGATCCCACTAGATCAAGTGCACAAATATAAAATAAGCATTTGAACATCCGAATTGAGCTGCAACTGAGGTTCGCTTATTATCCTCGTGCTCTTTACGGCAGTCACGTGGATTTAAGGTACAACAGGCCCAGCTCATCCTGACCTGACAAACTGCATTCTCAATGACCTTTTCCCTCATTGGGCAAAAACGTCTGCATTTTCCCTTCTCCGACAACTGTGACTAACAGGCTGTGGTGTGGTGTGAGAGTCTTGTCAAAAACAACTCTTGTTTACATTCTTCTCCTGTGTTACTTTTATCACTACAACTTATGACATGCATCCAAGTCAGAATAGCAATGGAAGACGGAAGCCAGATATACTGTTGCCAGGAATGATCTGGGGACAGTAAGCACTTAACTGTAGTTTTATCAGAAAAACAAACAAAACTAACAAAATATGCCAACTTTTGTTGTTGTTTTTTTAAAAACTTGATTTATACTAATAGTGATGTAGCAGGAAATGAACTATAGACTCTGAGGCCTCTGGTGCATCCTGGGGGGGAGATTCCAAGTCAACATCATGAAACTGAGTGGTTTTGTTTAGTCAACATAACAAAATTATGACTTTATACCTTTTTAAGTATTTCAATATCAAAGAAACGGTACCACTGCAAAACCCTAAAACTTTTGTAAAAGAAATCGAATCATAAAAAGATTTTTTTAGCTTTACTTCATATGAGCAGTAAGCTGTTCCATAGTTAAAGTAGCAATTTGAAGGTTAATAAAACCATAACATTGATGCTAATTTATGTTAAGTTAGCCCATCTATGGGGTATCACATGCAGTTACTTTGATTTGACAGGTGCGTATGCGCCCGCGCGTTATCACACTCGCTAATCTGCACAGTTGAGCACGAAAAATCATGTGCGGAAAATTTGTTACAAGTAGAAATACATAAATATTGAAAGATATCACTTATTTTGTGTGGTCTTGTGCCAGTACGCAATTGTGCACTTGTTGCACACTCTAAGCGCACATGAAAACCGATCCAGCGCATTGAACCAAAGCCTGACGTCTTTTTTTTTTTTTTTTTTTTAAATACTGAGCCACACGAGAGCTGCTGCTCAGCCTACTTCTTTTACCTGACACCGCCCCCCTCCACTCTTAAAGGGGTACACTCATAATTACAAACAGAACACACACCCGCAACTTTATATCTGCGGGCATGACTGGTGGACCACACCTGTACATTTTTCAAATGTGAGTGACTGCACATGTAAATGTTATTAAGCTAGTGTACTCTAATTCGACGAACCTCTGTAGATTGGTTGAACATTGTGTTGTTCAAATGTGCTATACAAAAAGACTCCACATCATTGAAAAAAAATTTGATTTTTTTTTTAATTTGCAATATATATTGCAACGTGAAATAATACAAGATTAGTTTTGGGAAAGTTTTTCTACATGAACTAGTTCAAAGTTTAGTTTAGTTCATCATTCTAAAACCCAACTTGTTTATCGATCATAATTTAAGAGTTTTAGCTAAGTCCACCAGCCCAAAAACTAACTAGTTCAGAGTTTTTGGCTGTTTTTTTTTTTTTTTTTTTTTTTGGGGGGGGGGGGGGTTCTTCAATATGTTGGTGGCAGACCATTACCCTCAAAATAATGGCATTTCATTTCATTTCCCCACGGTTAGAATCCATTTAGTCAACACTGGCAGTTTTCACCCTAGAATTTCAAACACCATCTATCCATCCAACTATGTTCAACAGTACGCTGGAGCCGATCACAGCAGACTTTCCGCGAAAGAGTCTACACCCTGAACCCGTCACAAGGCACTTAGTGACACGGACAACCATTCGCATTCAAACTCACAATCAGTGGGCAGAAACTGAACCCACGCGGACGAGTGTACCACTACAATATCTATACCAATCTCAAAACCTCTCATAAAAATACATTACTTGAATCGTAGTTTTATTTTTTTTATATATATATATATATTTTTTTTTTTAAATGGGAAACTAAACAAAAACAGGACTGGAGTTCAGCATACAAAAATGAGACAGTATGACAGAAGCAATGGTGAAAGGACATTGATGACTTTGCATTTCTTGCACCTCTGGCTGTATCTATTCTTATATTGCATGAAATAAATTCGAAAAATCTATTCCATAAATTCTGGTATACCATGCAACCTTAACAGAGATCTATATAAACAATGCCCAAACATAGACATGTATGTGTGCTGGCCTCCATAATGTAACAGCCTTTTTCTCACTTCATCAAATTTCAAGATGGTGATTCACCACTGGGAGCATTCATGTGCTGTTTGTCAAAAAACACAAAGACTCAGAGAAACAAGGTCAAATCCATGCCAATATGGAGCTTGGCAACGGTCGGAAACTAGTCTGTCCTTCCTTCATGCAGATGGACGTGTCAGCACCAAAAGCTCTCTGCCAGCACACAGAGTGGCCCACAGAAAAGGAGACTGCAAGAAATAAATAGAGTAATACCATCCTGGAAAGAAAGGAACACTCCTCAGGTCAAATTTATCAATCATTATATTAGACACCATTGTGTTTTACGGCCAATTTTTTTCAACTGTGGGACAATGGCATGGACATCATTAGCTAAGTGGTGGCTGGGTGACAGGCGATGGCGGTGCGATCAATAAAGGCCGGCTCAACCGACCGCAGCCTGAGTGGTGCTTTACTCATCAGCCCAGGGCTTGTGTAAGCCTTCACTGAGGCCACAGACTTGGACCAGGTCAGATAAACGATGTGGAGGTGTCAAGGCTTTGCAGCCTGACATATGAAATAGCTATGTGTAACCACCTATCTTCCACCCTAAAGGGCCACTGTCATGAAATACATAATTTTTAGTATGTTATTAATGAAAAAACATCAGCCGACATGGACCCATGCGTTTTTTCACCACAAAACATGATTTTGACGTATGCAGCTTTATGTAACTACCGCCATGAAAATCCTCTCGAGGGATTTGCTTTCGACAAGAAGCAGGAAGGGACGTTGGAGGCAGTAGCACGCTCAAGCGGACTAATTTCTTTCTATTAGTTTTACCTTCGGAAAGGTAGATCGTTTTTCCTTCGTGTTAGCCAAAATGTCGGTCGTTGCATTGCTGGATATTGCTCGAACACTCTGGAGGATGGATTTACTCTTCATAAGTTTCCAAGAGACCCGGTTCGTCACGAAAAATGGATTGCACGGGTGCAAAGGACGAGAGCTTCGTGGATTCCAAATGACAGGTAGGTCTGTATACAGCTACTAAAAAAAAATAATAGCTTGGGGGGGAGGACCTCGTAATCCGTCTCTCATAACGTAACAAAACATCCGCGTACGTATGACGGGTGCTAAATGTGTCGATGTGCACGCTGGAGGGCTTCCGCATTGGGCTCGCCAGCGAACGCTTCCGCGTCATGCCACATGGACGAGCATGGCTTCGCCCGGGGCTGGCTCATACATACAGTCTCTGGGAGTCTGTTGTTAGTTCGAAGTTATCCACATATCATATAAATATGGCTCAAAACAATAGAGTAATATTGCCCTGGACACTTCAATCGATTGTGAGATGTTCTTTTCTTTGAAAAGAGCTCTCTTGTCTCAGAGTACATGGGCGGACAAGCCGCCGGCCAAGCCGTGCCTCGCAGACGAGCACGGCTTCAGCCGGGCTGGCTCATACATACTGTCTGGGAGTCTGTTGTTAGTTAGAAGTGATCTGCATATCATCTAAATATGGCTCGAAACAATAGGGTAATATTTCAGGACACTTCACTCGATTGTGAGATGTTCTCTTCTTCGAAAAGAGCTTCCGTGTCTGAAGGGGCTTGTCCCATAGTAGGGGCCACAGCGCGTTTTCAATGGCGAATGTCTGGAGTGATGTCACGGACAGTAGATGCAGTCAATATGGCGACCACTTGGATGTCAAATGACACTTCCACAACTTTAGGCATGGATGACGCACTCTCTGCTCATATTTATTTCTTCGTATAGACATTGAAGTGAATAATGTTATATGTATTTTTCATTTCAATACCTATTTTAGAATTTTTATTGGGATGACACTTGACCGTTAGGGAGGATATGATGACTACTGTCACACCACCACTGAGGCCAGAAACAATCTAACAGTTACTTTTGATATTTTTTGTAGTCAGATTAGGCAGGCAACTGGCTATAGAGCGTGAGCCTCACAGTTCTGAAAACCGGGGTTCGAATCGAGTTTGCGTGTACACACCGTGCCTGCATGGGTTTTCTCTGGGTACTCCAGTTTCCTCCCACATCCCAAAAACATTCACTAATTGGAGACTCTATCTTGCCTTGGGTCAATTTAGACCAGTTTCCACTAAACAGAGCAGCGCAGTAAATATCTGTTTAAACTTTTTTTTTGCATTTCCATTGTTTAAAGTTGCTTACATATTTATTTTCAATGTTATTTTGGATGGGATGGAAGTGTCTATTGTGTTGATAGACCCAGTTTCTTGCATCAGCCTCAAATACTGTAAAGAAAAAAACAACAATAGTCCATATTTAAAATGCACCAACCAGAACTTTACCACTTGGTGGAAATGACGCTGGTGTGTCTTTGAAGTCACAAATCCTTAAGTAACTTTAAAATGCCTGAATCAAATCAAAAGTTCAGAAAAAAAAAATGACAGCAACAAAAAAATAACATGTGGGTTTGTGTGCGACAGAAGCAGCACGTGTTTCCAAGGGGCACGCCAAAGGCCAACGCTGTGGTCAGAATCCCCTGAAGTGGCATCTGAGACAAAAACACTTGGTGACAAGGCGGTGCCCTTCCTATGTCCTTAACCACAGCTGACAATTACACTGGATCATATCCTCAAAACGGCCAAATTAAAAGAGCTGATGATGTGAGAAACAAAAGGAAAGGCAAACAGACAAAAGAAGAAAGTGAAAACTTGGGGTCAGCTGAGGTATTTTCAGGGAGTTGGCATCTGCATCTTATTTTCTCTTTTCTTGTGAGATGTTTGCCCGTCTGCGACTAAAGTGTCCAGCTTCAGTTACCAGTACTGTACCTTGCTGAGATTAAGTGATACATCTAATGATGCAGGAAAGCGGGGAGCTTTTTAATTACTTTACCTTGAGGTGGTTTCCTGAAATATCCAATGATGGAAGAAACAAAAAAGACTTGGGTCAAATTTGAAATATATTTTCCAGGACTGCCCGAGAGTTTCACACAACTTGAATCGGGATTTTTAAAGTGTTTAGGATGACATTCTGCTTGGCATAATTGAACTGCACAAGCATGTGGCTCATACCTTAAAACTACATGATGTGGTAAGCAACATAGGAAAATGGACAAAAGTGCATTTTCAGTCCAAAGCAGACACGCCAAGACCAGTAATTCAATTGTTTTTTTTGAACAGAATTACTCTGAGTCATCAAAACAATGGAAAACACAGGCCGCTTGGGTTAAGAGTTCTGCTGAATGTAAATGGGCAGCGAGGGATCTCTGCTAAAAATTTGTGAGAACAGACATACAGTATCTAGTAACGAATAGAACCTGTGAAGTGAATAGAGTGAATTTTTTTTTTTAATTTTTAAAAATTTTTTTTAAGATAATGGTTGAGATTGAGCAGGGGATGGTCTTAGCGCATTCAATTGCTATTTACACGGCGTAGTGGTCAGGTCGGCGCTTACACCAGTTTTAACAGAAGCGGTGAATACATCAGAGCATGTGATTAAAGCGGACCAATCACGAGCGATGATGGACCTCTGCGGCATTCTACACGCATCAGCAATTTTTGCTGCGTGTGCGTCAAGTGACGCAAAGGTACGCACAGCCGAATGCGTCGGTCACATGATGCAATGCATGCATTGTTAGCCACGTGGGAGCAAATAGAAACCTTAACATTTGCTATCTTAAAATTAAAATGACATAGATGTGCTAATAAATTTGCATCAGGCTTTTTTTTTTTTTTTTAAAACACCATATGAATGCCCATTTTGTTCTGTATCCTGATTCACTAATGGAAACCCTACATCATGTTTTGCGTTCCGATTGGCTGAAGGACTGTAGACCAGTGTCAACCACCAGGGCAGCCGGCGGGCCCCGTGGCGTTTTGTCTCACTCGTCGTGGCTTCGTAAAAAGCACTGCATTGCACACCCGGTGACTAACATGCATCTGATATGGTGTTCATTCATCAATAAATTTGACAGAAACACAATAAACTTTAATCAGTTGTGTTGGAATCCCTTGTAACAAGTTGGCATTACACGATCAAGATTTTTTTTTTTTTTGAGGGGGGGGGAGATCACCAAACAGTAATTAAAAAAAAAAAAAAAAAACAACCAGAAATGCAATGTGTCTGTTTATATGACTTTTTCATTACTTGTGTACTGTATACTTGAGTATCTTTTAACATATTCTCTAGCATTTTAGATAAAAGCGAAAACATCAATGACCTCTATGTGGTACTCAAAATTGTACATATACATACACAGATATATATATATATATATATATATATACATATACATATATATACACATATACATATATATATACACACACACACATAGAAATATACACACACATACATACATATATATATATATATATATATATATATATACATACATACATATACACACACACACACATATATACAAATATATATATAAACACAAATATACATATACACATATGTACATACACACACACACACTTTTTTTTTTTTTTTTAATAAATCAAGATCTCTGAAAACATCCTTAAAAACAACCGCACACTATCTCAAGATTTCAGGTATGTCTCCTGAGCGTGAGATTATTATCCATGTACTGTCCAATGTTAATATACACAAAAATTCCTCAGGGGGTCTCCGTGACCTATTAAAGCAGCAACAGCAAAAGTCCAACCTACTGAACTCCAGGCAGTGGCCTAATTTCGCTGGCAGTGACTCAATCATAACATCTTATCTAGTGACATGCTGAGTCAAGGAATTCAGCTGCGACCAATAGGGAAGCGGCAGGGTTACATATGGCCATCATTGATTGGTTGATCCTTGAGTGCAAAGCTGAAAGGGCACATACCAGGAACAGAGCCTTGAAGCAGAAATGAACAGCAGTTTGTGCGCTCTCACTCTCTTTTTCCTACAACTTACTAGCCTACTGGGATACAGTTAGAGTCCATGTCTAGCCACGCAATCCATTCAAACCCTTCAGGGCGAGTTACTTAACTACAATGTAACTATTCGTACCCCCCCCAAAAAAAAACTTTATGCTCTCAAATTGTAAAAGTATACAGAGTACAAATGTACTCAAGTGGTAAGCCATTGTACTCATGAAAGCTACAAGAATTTAACAAGCTTTGGCCTTATGACCCCTATTTGCAACTACCAGAGTCCATCACACTTGCGAATTGTCAAAGGTCACATTTCCCCAAAACATTACAGTTATGCTCTCTCAACCAAGGGACAATGTAGTTGGGATCAGGTAAACTCCATTCGCGTTTGGGTTTCCAACGCAGGGGATTTAGATAAAATGGTGATAGGAGCGGCAAATCACGTGACATTGTACCATACAAGCAGAAAAGCATAGATGTTGGCAAATAACCACAGAGCTAATTACAGAAAAATGTTAAACAGTTGACACTACTGTACTGACACAACTCCTTTCTTCCTTCCAAACTTGTGTAAAGTTTGTATGTTCTCCCCATCCATGCCTGTGTGGGTTTTCTCCAGATACTCTGGTTTACTTCCCAAAAACATGCCTGGTAGGTTCATTTAGGACTCTAAATTAGGGTGCAACAAATACCGTAATTTCCGGCCTATAAGCACTGACTGAAGCAGTGACTCCCCCCCCCCCCCACACACACACGCTTTCAACCCTGTGGTTTATGCGGTGATGCGACTAATTTGTGCATTTTTTCCCCCCCTCACAGCCGCAAGGGGGGCACTCGACCGGAAAAGGTAAGAGTGAGACCAGTGGAATCTATGTGCCGAGAAAGTGAATTTTACCGGTCCAGCCCTGCTAGAGCTGCACCACCGTTTTACTGCCGTGTCTCTGTGATTTTCGGTATTTTTTTTTAACCAGCCTTGTTAGCGCGGTGTTAGCATTAAACTCTCTGTGTACCGTCTGTCTTTGTAAATATCTCGTTTCAATCTGGGCACTTGCGGCTTTTACATAGCTCCGGCGTATGTATGTACCAAATGGTATTTCCTTTCCAAATGTACTCAGTGAGACTCGTGACCAGGTGCGCTCTGGAGGCCGGTACTTACGGTACTTGAATTTTTTTGAGTATTTAAAATACAGAAAATGCTCAAGGAATTTTTTCTGACTCGGGAAATTCTTATTTAACATAGTCACCACAAACCCTCCTGGTTTGATTGAGTTTGATGCTGTATCGGTAAGTATTGTGCATGCCTTTAAAAGGGTGGGAGGGGGTGACTACTGTAACGTAAGCATAAGGAAAAGTCAGTCTGGGAGGACACTTTTGGCATGCATTGTGGCTGACAGCCCCTTGTAAGTTTGTTCTTGTGTTGCCCCTAACTTTAATAAATTGACTGAAAGTGCATAGGAGACTCCCTTCCTCTTTAACCACTTCAAACGGCATTACAATACTATTGGAAAATACAGTCGCTGCCTGTTAATGCAGGTAAGAGTTCATTGTCAAGCTGAGACACATCTCAGTGTTTACAAGCACCTTGAATACGTTTTGTCACGTGATGGTTGTGCACACTCTAGTTGCGTATTATGGAAAGTCCTATTTCATTGTATCTGCAAGTGGCTACATTTTGAGTATAAGTACTGTCAGTGAAAACAAACAAAAAAAAGTTTGCTCGTTGGAGGTTTTGTGAAAAAAAAGTGATGTGTCTGCATTTTCATGTTCATTTTAATTAAGTTTGGTCTAAGACAATCAACGCATAGCTACAAACCAACTGTATTATTTTGCCACATCCTAAAATGCTCGCTGTTCAAGTAAAATTGTACAAAATGTTAATCATGCTTTTTTAAATTAATGCCTCGTGTGTTTTTCTATACTTACAATAAATCTTGAGAAAACTACCTTGTAATGAGGAAAAAAAATCCTGTGCTGCTCACCAAAAATATTTCTAGACAAGAAAATAGTTTTCGCCTCATGTGAACTTAAGAAATAAAATGGATGATTACTTTAAAAAGTGGTTGTTTTTATGAGGTTGCTCGAATACTCAAAATATTCGATTGCTGCAGTTCTACTCTAAATTACCTGTAAGTGAGAATGTGGGTGCAAATGGTTGTTTATACTGTATGTGCCCTGCAATTGGCTGGCAAGCAGTTCAAGTTGCACCCCGCCACTTGCCCAAAGACATCTGGGATAGATTCCAGCACACCCACGATCCAAGTGAAGATAAGCCGTATGGAAAACAATGGCTGGATAGATACGTGAACAACAACTGTGTGGTAATGACAATCGTAATCAAAGGATTTGTTTGCAAAGAACACAAGATGAGAAGGGCTTGATAGTCGAAGAAACATGCGCAGGACTCCACTAATAACAACCAACACAATTAGCATAATGGGAAACCTGAATTTGTAATAACTAGGTTTTCGTTCTTTCAATGCCCTTCTGTCAAAATGTCTATGTGAAAACAATCCATGAAACAAAGTTTATTCCATTCCATTTTCCACACAGCGTATCCTCACAAGGGGTGCAGGAGTGCTGTAGCCTATTCCAGTTATGCTATGCTCGAAAAAAAAAAAAAAAAGAAAAATTAATCAACTTTGAATCAGCTGCCAAAAGATTGTCGTCGAGTATAAAAAAAAAAAGCTAGCCATTCAACCCTTAAAATTGCATCACTATTCAACAACTATATCTTACATCTTAGTCCTATGTCGCCACAGCTACCGTGAAAACAGTGTCACCGTGAGTTCTTTTTTATGAGACCAATTTAATCAGATTCACTTCCTTGGAGCCACCCATTAAACCATTAATCATATCCGAAAGCCTTACTTACTACAAGCAATCCCCCTTAATAAGCGATTTCAATTGGAAAACAATACCGTTATAGGGTGGGCTATGCATAGGGCAAAAGCAGTTTTTGTTAAAGGTTCATTCAAAGTTCTTCAGTGAGCAATATATTATGAAGCCAATGACTGTTGGTGATATTTAACAGTCATTTTGTCCCCTGGAGTATGTGCATGGAACAAGTGGAACTGCTGACTTAAGGTCAGTCCCTTGCACATAATTCAGCAATTCTGCTAAAGTACCTCTAAAGCAAAAGCGGGGCCAAACTACTGAGGTAGTGTATATTAAAACTATAATGTGCAAAGACTAATATCAAAAGAGACTGAAACACTGCCGAAAGAAGAGAACCTCATTTCAACCGAGGGAGGAACATTTTCTAATGGAAATTCAAATGCAAGCGTCCCAGAATGCACCTCTTTCTGGCTATTAATCGGTCACCAGAACAAAGCCACCACTGAGTGAAGACTGACTGTAATCTGGACCACCAAACTGCAAAGCTGCCGGCTATAATTAGCCCCTTACTCCATCTAATGCAGGCTTACAGTGACTTACAAGGAAGCTTCTGCTGTGAAAGAAGATCGAAAGGCGGAGAGATTTGGGGAAAAGACCATTTCTGATGAGTAGGGACACGATCCAATCCTTGGCATGTGAAGTCACGTGGGATTGACATCTAGGCTTGTGTGAGGGAAATTTGCAAATGAGCAGGTGACCGGCTGGGAATTTAAAAAAAAAAAAAAATGTGTTGACATGCAAATGCCATGTTTTCAAATGGAGTGGTGCTCAAATTTAAAACAACCTTATTCACATTTCAAATAACTTGCTCTCAATAGAGCTAACTGATTTAAAAAGGGGTCCACACGACCATTTCTCATTCAGTAGAAAACATCAAGGAGAGGACACCCCTCTACTTTTCCTCTTATGAAGCTTGCCAAACTTTGAGCTGTCAAGATAATGAGGGGCTTAATCTCAGTTCCAGTTTCCTAATCAGAGTATGCATCCACATGTCTGCCTCACAACCTACGAATCAGAGCCAGCCTCCTCCTAATCCTAGCAACGGGTTCCACTCCGGGACTGGATCTACACGCCCCGGTGGCAGACTGTACTACGGTCGCAAGCCCGTCGCTTAGAGGTGTGACGACCGTGCTGCAATGAGCCCAATCAGACAAGGAGCAGAAGTGCTGACAGCTGTTAATGCATTTTACCTGGGAGCAAAGAAATGTCTTCTACCATGAAAATGTTATGCGAGATGACTTGCCTCTCAATGCGGTCCTCCCAAGGCAGTTGATTAAGCACAGTTTAAAGGGCAACTCGTCAAAAATTCTGCCAAACATATTGTAGTCTAAAATGAGTCAGTGAAAAAAAGAAAGGATGGGCATTTCGCTACATTTCCTTGTTCGGCCATGGGAAAAATGACCAATCCATTGTTGTGCTTTAAAGTCCCAGTAAAGTGAGAAAGAAAATCTCAATTTGACAGCAGAGATTTGTTAAATACCCTGCTAATTTTCAGTGATTAAAAAAATATATATAATGGATAGATAAAATAAAGCTTCATAATCTTGAAAGATTAAGCAAGATATTCTGTGCTCTTGAACGCTGTGGAAATACCAATTGAATACACTGAAACCATCACCTGCTCAATCGCAACCATTATCTAAAAAAATAAAAATGAAAAAAAAACTCAATTCACTTTTCAGGGCCTTTGAGTATTATTTTTATAGGACAGAATCATCTTAACTCTAATTTACAAGCCAGCGGGACACTGAGCTGAACACCATGACATCTAGTGCGGCTGTGGCATGGCTTCCCAAAGATGACATCATGGTGGCCTTCTTTTGACACCAAACAAGTTGCAAATCAACAGCACCTCTGCTGGTTACAGCTCAGTAGTGCACTCCATTTCACCTCAATTGGACTGGGTGGTATCTGACAAAATTTCCCAATTGATGACAGGAAACATAAACAATCAATCCACTGCTATGAATCATATTTTCTTGTGAGGGATCTCTTACTGAAAGTTGTGAAATCCAGTTTTAATGCCAATGTCACGGTAAGCAGAATAATGCTGCCCATAAGAGTTGTGCCAACGAAAAGGATTCTGCTTAGTCGCGTCTGCTTCCAGGCATGATCAATCAACAATCATCCTACACAAGCCATTTAATCCTGAACAAGCATATGTTGATTTTTTATTTGACTTGTCCTCAATAGGGCCAAAGGTGAGCTGGAACCTAGCCAAGCTGAATTTGATCGAGAGGCCAAGGTATATCCTGGACTGGTCATCAGCCACACACAGTTCTGAACGATCCGTTGATGAAAGCATGAGTGCATTTATCAACTATTAACTCATACTAATCACAGTTTATTTGGACCATTTACACTTATTTACCTTAATTGCGGATGAATCTGAAATGCAGTCCAGATTGCTTACAAGATTAGTGATCAGGTTGGCGCTTACGCCAATGAAAAGATAAGCGAGAGGATTCCGACTGATGTGCTACAAAAACCAAGTACAAGTTTAAAATACCATCTCAAAGCAAAATGTCATACTGTGTTGCATATTTGGCATCTGCGATTGATCAAAATTCAGTCTGATTAATCTGATTTTTTTCAGTTAATCAATTGACAGCCCTAATAACAAAACTATCCTGAATGTCTGGATATGGGGGGAGAGGGGTACGTGGGGTGGATGAGTGAACCTGGCAATTAATTACAACATCTGAGGCCACTAAGTGATGAAATATGGTCTGCAGAATGTGCATATGCTTTAGTGAATCATCATTAAATTGGGGACTAACTTGCTTAAAATCATTCCAGCATAAAATTACATGTTCTTCCAGGACATGTGGCACAATATAGATACTGAACACAGAGGATAGACTTTTTCCAACGATTCTTCCCGTGGTTATCATAGCCAGGAGGCTTGTTGATGATCGACTTAACAAGGATACCAAACCAGCACCTCGTCTGCTATTAAAGTTCCTCCTTCATTCTTCGACACGACATAAGAGCCACTTTTTTTTTTCCTGTGTTACTGCAAAGAGCCACATCATACAAATGGGTACACATGAACATCATCTTTTAATCATGTATGCACGCATGCACAGACCTCTTCTCAGCCAGATCTAATGAAATAACCACACCAACATGATAATATCAGTAATTTTCAACAGTTAACATTGTGTGCACTGTCTCACACACACACACACACACACACACACACAAACGCTCAATTCAAGCAAGTCCACAAACAATAATAGAATAATTTTCAATAACATCATTCTCTTACTATGCTGCTTCATGAGACTACTGGCATTCCTTATCTTGAACAATCCTCTAAAAAAATCAGGGGTGTATTC
Organism: Syngnathoides biaculeatus; assembly: GCF_019802595.1. Taxonomy (NCBI): domain Eukaryota; kingdom Metazoa; phylum Chordata; class Actinopteri; order Syngnathiformes; family Syngnathidae; genus Syngnathoides; species Syngnathoides biaculeatus. The sequence continues at coordinate 25,040,411 of NC_084647.1, read as the reverse complement.
TGTTGTTGCCACTCTAAGCAATTCTTTCAAATGAGTGTCAGTCAGAACAAATCGATGCTTTGATTTCAAAGACTCGGAGATGTACGTTGACCAAAACATGGACAGTATCTTTAGCGCAGCTCGTTTGATGTTGGGGTATTTTTCAATTGGCACACTTTTCCAGAACTCAACAATCCCTTCCCTTAAAACAGCTTTCAGTTGATCATCCTCACAAAGGCCGATCATCTCCAACTCAGCCGCAGCCTCATCTGTGACGAGCGGGGCTTTCAAAAAGTCTGTCTCCGCATTAAATGGGTCGACGAGGAACGTAATCTGTGGTCTTTTCAGTTGTAGATCACAGAACCGGGTCAGAAAGGGTTCATGCAGGTTTGCAACCAGTGTTGCATATCTGTCTCTTTTCTTTTTCAGGGCAGCGCTGGTGACTTGCTCACTGGCTTTTAGCAAAGTATGAAAATGTGTTAAATCTCCCTTTTGAATATGCACCTCGAACAGCTTTAGTTTGTTGACAAACGCAAACACACTTTGCACCAGGTCAGGCAGCATTTCTAACTTATTCTGTGGGGTCAGGTTGAGTCTGTCCAAGTGACACAGCATGCCGACTGAAAATGCCAGATCCATAATCCACTCGAGGTCTGAGAGCTCGGAATAGTCCTTGTCCTTCTCTTCCATGAAGTTTCACAGCATCCAAAAGCTCAAAGAAACGAGAGAGTACCTTGCTTTTTGACAGCCACCTCACATTGTAGTCCAGCGGCAGGTCACCTGGAAGCCCTTGGTCCAGCTCAGCGATGAGATTTCTGAATTGCCTGTGGTTAAGCGCATGTGTGCGGATATAGTTGACGATTTCCATCACAGGCTTCATGACGTTACCTAAATTCAATGATTTAGACACGAGTTGCTCTCTGTGGATGACGCACTGGAAATTCCAAGTCGGGAAATGTTTGATCAGCTTCGCACAGCCCGTTCACGGATCCGATCATGGCTGGCGCTCCATCCGTGGCTATTGCAGTTAGTTTCGGTATGGGCAGATTTGCTTTGGCAAACACAGCCATCATTCTTCTTTCACATCTATGCCACAGGTTGTCTTTTAATGGCACAATATCAAGGAGTTCTTCTTTGATCATACATTCATTTGACAGAGACCGTGCAAATATTGCCAACTGAGGCTTGTCTTGTATGTCACAACTCTCATCCAATGCCACAATAAAATACTCACATGCTTGAAGGTCAGAGTGCAGCTATGATTCAACTGCTGTATTAATATCTGAAATTCTGCGTTCAACACCATGGCGGGACAGTTGGAACGTCTGATACACTCCATTTTAGTTTGTCATCTCCAGGAGCCAAGATTTCAAAGGCATCAATGAGGCATTTTTTAATGAATTCCCCTTCATTGTATAGCTTTTTAGCCCGTGCTATGTTCCAAGCCAGCTGATATGATGCAAGCGTTACGGTCTCCGAGTGCTTTTCTGCCTGGCTTTTCAAAGCGACCAACTTGTTCTTGCGAAGTTCAGTCCCTTTTGGAAATCTCTGTTCGATGTTAGGGTGGAGTGAGCTGAAGTGACGCTGAAGATTTGAAGCCTTGAAATGCGGTAATGCTGCGTGACATATAAGGCAGATCAACAAAAAATATAAACTCTCCCACTCTGGCAAAAACGTCCTATGTTCTTCATATTTTCCTTTGGCTGTGCTTTTTTTTCCCTGCCATTTCAAGAGGTAACTTGACGGAAATTGTTTACAACACAAATGATGTCACACCAAAGAGTCTCTCGTCGCTCGTTTGACGTCACTCAAACAGGCTTACATGGTCAGTGTGCCATCTAGCTGTAGGGGGAGTGAATGACAACGCCAGCCAAGCATTTTTGACGCATGTCATGTGAAAGCTCCTGAAGAGCTGCATGAGGCTCGCGAGCCGCGGGTTGGCCCTGTCGACGCACTCACTTTAAATCATTCGGCATCAAACTTAAACCAGTGCGGCAGTAGGAGACGTCTCCTAGAATGAAGTGGCGGAGATGACCTGCGGTGACGCAAAGGGGGAGAAAGGGAGTGGCTCGAAGGGGTGACGACCACTTTGCAGTAAGCGTCACAAAAGGCTTTATTGGCTCTAGCAGGGGGGAAAAAAGCAAACAGCTACGTTAATTGTTAACATGAGGTCGCCCTCATAAGTCTATCGCGACGTCATCGTAGGAGAAGTGCCAGAAAGCTCCGCATGTCATATGGAATGTATACGGAAATGATGAAAAATGGTATTCAATATATTTGCAATATCCAGGTTACCTACACGCTCAGTTCTTGTTTGTTGCCCAAAATATCAACTTGAGAACTTATCAAAACCTTACTTTTGTTTATTTTATGGTTGATTTCTGACGATTTGATGAGCAAATGAACATTCGTTTCCTCCTGCGGTAGTGATTGTTTCCTTTAAAAAAAAAAAACGCAAACACACTGGGCAGTTTTTCTGCAGGCCAAAAACGACCAATGCATTCCAGGTGTTGCGCTCCTATCGATTGTTTTCATGGTTGGTTGGACAGCGTCCATGCTTATTGAGCTCCTTCCTCTCCTTCATAAACTTCCAATGAATCAGTTTCAAATGAGCACAGGAGTATCAATCCGATAAGAAGAAACGTGATTATTACTAGGAAAGGAATGGGGTCACACAAGCCTTTTGGGGGTCGGGATGGGCTTTGACTATACTATATATTCGCAAGCATGCAGTGAAACAAGTGGTACGGACTGCTTATAATCACACATTATTCGTCAGAGCAAACTCCTGTAATGCAACATTTAAAAGGAAGTAGTCGACGTACCATATCATTCCTTCCTCTTCGGATTCGGTCCACTCCTTTGCCTACTTGCAGTCTTTAAAAAGAGACACACAAAAAAAAACACTCCTAGCCAACACTCATCGATTAAGATCCGCTTTTAGGGGGCAAAAAGAGTGTTCATTACTTGTCACTTTGTAGGCTCACGTCTGAAGTTTTCACAGCATTTCTGCGTGCGTGCGAGCGTGTATGCATGTACCGGAGGGCGAACCGACAAATGCTAGTCTAGGGGGGGAAACAAAAATGCCGCACAAAGTCGTCTTCAACACCCCTGTTAACGAGGAATGAAGAAAAATGGAGGGTTTGCTAGTTTTTTAAAAAAAAAAAAAAAAAACGTCCTCCCGGAGTCTTTTCCTCTCTTGCTTCGCCACCACGTTGTTTGGAGCAATTATTATTTCCTTTGTTGTGTCCAAAATAAAAGATTCGCCAGGAGAGGGGAAAAGGGGCGAGCCGTCTTGAATGATACGAACGGAGCTTGAAAAAAAAAAAGGTTGGATTCCGGTCTTTTTCGCTGGCCTGGTAGAGGGGGAAAAAAACGTGTGACGATGTGTGGATTAGTCTTGTTTTTTTTTTTTTTTGTCAGCTTCCCAATAATGGCGGCGGTCCTCCCGACGCCAGGCTGCACCTCCCCTCCTCTTTCGCGGCCAACACAGAGACACAGTCTCGCCCAGTGGTTCACCCACACCATTACAACTCTCTCTTTCTCTTTCTCTTCTCTCTCTCTCTCTCTCTCTCTCTCTCTCTCTCTCTCTCTCTCTCTCTCGTGCTAAATGTATTCAAATACAACACAATGTCTTTTAAAATGGAAAACAATTATAGATAATGAAAAGCTATTACTACCAATAATCATAATAACAATAGGGCTATAAAGTGTGCTTGAAAATATTAGGTAACAATAATAAAAGGATTATTATTAATGAAAACCCTCTTTTATTTAATGAAATGAATCAAATAATGCTAGAAGATGGTAATTTAATTTTTTTTTTTTTTTTTTTGAGCAGTGCGAGTAAGCCATTGTCGGACCCCCAATAGTTTACTCCATGGCCATTTTTGTTTTCCACTACAGTAGCTCAAGTATGCACAGCTCGGCCATGTTCAAAGTGCACTGACCTTTGTCTGAATAAACACAAAAACTCGTGTCCGATCACATCGGACACCGTGTCACTCCTCCAGCAATATTTGCACGACCCCGGTCCCACAAAGCAAGATTAACAGGGGTCAAAGTTTGAGGAAAAAATAAGATTCCTCATTTTTGCTTCCAATTATTGATTTATTTTTATGCCTTGGTTTTTGGCCTAACCACGAGTCATCTTAGTTTAATTACAAAAGCTATTAAAATCAAGATAGCGTAGCTAGCTTTTCTTGCTATGATATTTGGTATTTTTCCATTTCAGCGCATCGCTTTTCAGGATTTGCAGTTGAAATAGATATTGGTCTCAAGGGCCAGACACATTCCTCCACTCAAACATTGTGCAATCCCTGACACTCCCACTTCCTCCACCCTTGCTAAATCCAATGAACGCTAAATCAGGGATGCTGTCCAAACTTCCTGGCCGACGCTGTGGTGAAGCGGCTGGCCATCTGGACTGATTCTCGGGCCATGGCTCTGCACTATAGCCACACCTCAATTCAAGTCAACCAAGAGAGTGGATCCATCATGAAATGTTAAATCTAACCAAGTGTATCATCATCCCTTTTTTCCCCCTGTTCGGCTGTCCATGTGTGTCATCATATATCCAAATTATGGAAGATTTGTTCTTCTTTTATTCATGTGAGTTGCCCAGTAGTTAGCACCTCTGGCTCACAGTAGATGGGTTCTTGGTTCAAATCTCATCCTGTATGTTTACATGTACTAATTGCTAACTGAACACTCCAAATTGTCTGTCCAAGCAATCATTCTCAACACCGGTTATCCTGGTTAGGGTCACTGGAGCCTATTCCACATTGCCCGTAAATTCCAAATGCGATTGTCCAGCGACCAGTCCAGGGTGTACCTCACCTCTTGCCCAAAATTAGACGGGATAGGTCCCGGCTCACACGGGACAACAAAAATGAGGACAATTTCAAAAGAAATTGGTGGATTTTGTCCAGGTTAAAATGTTCATTCATTCATCTTCCCTTCCGCTTATCCTCACAAAGGTCGCAGGTGTCCTGGAGTCTGTCCCACCTATCTTCGGCCAAAACGCAGGGCACACCCTGAACTGGTCACCAGCCTATTGCAGGGCACATACAGAAAAACGAACAACCTTTTGCACTCACATTCACACCTATGGGCAATTTAGAGGCGTCAGTTAACCTATCATACATGTTTTTGGAATGTGGGAGGAAACTGGAGTGCCCAGAGAAAACCCACCCAAGCAAGGAGATAACATTAAAAACTCCACACAGGCGGAATCCACAGTGTTAGGTTTACCTAACAATGTTGGATTAATTATGAACTACTAATAGTAAATTCAAATTCAAATTTTGGGGGAAGGTTTAACATGCCATCTCCCTGATAAGAACGAAACTGCTCATCTGAATTGTGATCCTACTTATTACTTCCTTTTGTTGTTATTGGTGTTAAAATTACGTTATTCTGCAGTTCACTCACCAACCCCAAATGCATCCCGCGACGTTTAATTTAGCCCAAATATGACTAACACGACATTTATTAAAGATGTGTGAAAACCGAAAGATGTGTCGCGTATCATGTGATCTCGGCAAGGAGAGACCTCACTGAGGAATGCTGGTTATTGCAGTTTTAAATAATAGACAAGTCGTTTCAGACATGCTCATAAAAACTACTTCCCCCAACATGCAACGCGGGTTAATACTTTCCCTACTTCCTGTTAGCTTGGACAAGAAAGTGGTCGATCGGTCAGAAGAATTACTGATGTATTTGAGGAAACGCGTTGCATAATATTCCACGAAGGTGCCCCTCTGGAGTTCATAAGGTCCTCAATTAGGAGACAAACATGGTAAATAATTCTTGGGTTGGCGCGATGCATTTTTAATACTTTAGTTGCTTACCACCGCTTGCATGCTAACATTTAACAGCATAGACATAGCTTTTGGCTAAATGGCGAAAGCCAGAGAATAACATTTAAAAAAGGCAACTTAGCCATTAGCAAAAACATTATTTGATAAAAGATTGGGAAAGCAAGGGATGTGTTGGTCTCTGGTCAAACCTCGTCAATTCAATCAGGACGGATACATTTGACCGTGCAATGGAGTCAAGTCTGATTCGACTACATTGAGGTTTACAAGTGTTTTCCACCTTCTCCAATATCATTTTGCCCATTCCTATCTTAGATCCGATTCATCCTGATTCAGAACAGAGCTGGCAAAACACGACTGGCCAAATGGTACATGCAGTTTGATGACGATGAGAAGCAAAAGTTGATTGAAGAGGTGCACGCAGTGGTAACTGTCAGAGATGCCAAGCACACCAACTTTGTGGAGGTGAGTGAGGAGTTCATTTGGGATTATTTCTGGAACCGTGGTGCAAGCAACAGACTGCAATTTGGAGTTTCAGTTGGCCTTTTGACAAAACAACAATGACATATTATGTTAGGGTTCTCCCATAGGAATTGTATGGCTTAATATTGTTGCTCATGTATGTTTAAAAATATTTTGCTGTGAATCCTCGCTTGTTTTATCAACACTTGTAAATTAACTACGTAAAAACTAGACCAGACAACAAGGCAAATTTGGCCATTCACAATGGGACTACGTCAGACAACTGCCCCCCCAAAAATAATTTGCTCTTTCTATCAGAAACAGATAAACAACTTATGCCGTCATTTAAGATCATTGGGCCACATTTGATCAAATCAACGTTGTCTGGGTAGGTGGGACCAAAATACATGGCACTGCTAGCAGATACAACCGTTACCAATGGATGATGTTTTGTTGGGAAAAATAAACAACAAAACAGGGGGGAAAGCGTGTTGTCACCAGATGCTTTGGGGAGGATGTTTTAGGTTTTCTTTCTTCAAAAAGAGCTTGAGGTCATGTTTACTACATACTTTTAATATCACTTGCAAGCAGGCAACATAACGTTTTGTAGCTCGCTCGTGCTCGTACTACCGTTTGTACGTGAAGATGTCGGTCTGTCGATTCAAGTGCTAAAGCGTCAGTAAACATTGGTTTGTGCACATGAAAGCGTGTTCTTAGTCATCCTGGGAATATTTTCGAAAGGGCGTCCATATCAAAAATTGATAACGTATTTAGTCTCAATGTTGTGTGAAATGGTTCACATCTTGATGCAATGAAAAAAAGTGTAATGGATCCCTGGAAGTTTTGCATGTTAGTTGTCATGTTGGAGCTTTTCATAGTTTTTGTGCCATACGATTGCCGATCAGGGCTGCCACTGGGTCATCTTCCTCAATGGCTAAACAGTATTAAACAATTCTAGCCACATTTGTGTGTAGTTAGCCACAGTATCACACATGTTTATGTGGCTGAATCTTTAACCAGCTACACTTAGCCAGTCCTCGTCACTGGGAACTAAGCCGGTAAGGTTTAATGATGTCATCCATCAGAAGTAGGGGTGAAGGATTTTGGAAAATGCTCTTAATTATAGTTTTTATTTTATTTGTTTCATTTAAAAAAATATTGTGATTGTCATTTCATGAGTAAGTTTATCTTGACTTTTATTCACTAAACATGAGGAATAAATGATTCGATAGTTTGATTGACAACATTGGATAAAGCCAGCAAATCAACAAGTCTTTATTGTTGGCCACGCTTAAATGTTATGATTATTTGATATGAAGAACAAATCAGTATTTTACCATTGACTTGTGAAAAGGAAAACATTCCATCACAGTAGAATATTGACTTGATTTAACTTGATGGCTCGTTAAAATGTAACATATTGAATGATCAGTAGTAGTCACGCTGCTGTCAGTGGCAGCCAGTGATAAAGTGGATAGAGACGTTTTTCATCACTTATGAAAGTATAGAAGTGGTTGAAATAATAAACTATATTTAAAAAATGTTCATCAGTTCGAGTAAAAGTGTTGCGGTGATTCACTTATTTGATAATCCTGAAGAAGGATCTTAATGACTAGAATTTTCTCAAATTCAAACTTTTGAAGATCATCCAAATCTTTGTAAATTTTCCCGTGTCCACTTTCTGAGCCACTTATCCTCACAAGGGTCGCAGGAGTTCTGTAGCCAATCCCAGCTATCATCAGGCTTCCCTTCTTGTAAATACTTCATGTTAAGAGATTGAGATGTACATGCTCGGAGTCGCAATGGTGGGAAATGTTTCAAAATTATTTCAGATTGTCTTTATTTTTTTTTAAATCCCACAGAAAAATGTAGCCGAGTCATCATGCGGACTTTTTTGTCATTCACATTTAATTTATTATGATTGAGTGATCTATTCCAATCGCGTCTATACAATATATGGGAGCAACGTTTAATCGGAATAGCTGTGTGACGTGGACATTGATGTAAATGTCATTTATCAAAATAGAGGTCAGTCGTCTTTTTAGCACAGTAGTTATTTTTACACTTTTAGGGGAAAAAAAAGTTCAACTAAAAACAACTCTGAAGTCGTTAAGATTTCCTTCGCATACAAGCTCTGGTTGGAAGTCACAACATTTTAGGTGTGTTTAAAAAAAAAAAAAAACATTTTAAGGCTAACGTGTTCTTTCTACAGTTCCGAAACTTCAAGATCATCTACAGGCGATATGCTGGCCTGTACTTCTGCATTTGCGTTGACGTGACTGATAATAACCTGGCTTATCTCGAGGGAATACACAATTTTGTAGAGGTAATACACACATGCACACATGCACAAAGTTGGATGCAGTACAGTTACTCAGTAAGTCAACTGTGATGATTTAGTTCTTATGCCCTCATTGTGGTCTGGAATGTCTGTTAATGATGATTATTACCATTCCGTTGGCTGCTGCATCTCATAACTTTCTTATGGGAGGAAGATTAGTGTTAGATGTATTGGGTATTATTTGTGCATGTTTTATGGATGATGGGCCGGGTAGTTGATTACATTTTTAGTTTTTCAGTACTGTCATCTTTGATCTGTGTGATAAACATCTGAGGAATCGTTTGATGGCAACAGGGTTGAACGTTCTAGACAAGCAACACGTTGAAGCCTATTGCATAATACACAAGCAAAAATGTGTATTTTCCACTGCAATTGCCAAACATTTTGCAATGATTTGGCTGCCAACTCACCAATCTTGACTGTATCTCTCTCCCCCGCAAGGTGCTCAACGAGTACTTTCACAACGTGTGTGAACTGGACCTCGTCTTCAACTTCTACAAGGTAAGCGCTTCAACAGAACGGTTAACAAAATGCAAGGCATATTTCCTACCCGCTATGTATTTTAGACCTGTGGTGGGCATTGCTTGGAAATGCTTAGCAACAAACAACTCCCAACGTGCTGTTGCTGCTCTTGCTAATTACTTTGCCTTTAATTTATTCCCACATATAAATTAACAGTTGCCATGTTTTTTTTTTTCTTGCACTGTGCATTGGTCTTTGCTTTGATGTCCGATTTTGTAAATTTGCAATCCATTTTGGTCTTCATTTCCGTTTTACACATCCTGACTTCATTGTGATTGGAGTTTGTAATTAAAAAGAATGTGTGGGTTTTTTTTTTTTGTGCAAATACCCTCATTTTGAATTTGATGCCTCCAACATGTTCCCACAAAGCTGGGACAGGGCTGACAAAAGACCGGGAAAGCTGAAGAATGGTCAAAAAACTAGTGCCGGGCAAGTGAAGCGTTATGAATCATTGAGGCTTTCCTAATAACAGTAATTGTGGTGAATAAGCTTCAAGGGTTCAGTGACATCTGGTGGACAGCTGAAGCTATAGCAACCTTTTAAGAGCCCAACTAGCATTGGCACGATTTTTCATGACTGCAATTAAAGTTCTGAAAAATCCGTATTGTCATTCAAGTGTTTTGGTAATACTAAATCCTGACGGTATCGTCATTACAATCAAATACGCAGATCCTCTCCCACATATCCGATTGTCCAGCGACCAGGAGCGTGACTCAAGCTCCAAAGCTTTGAGTATCATTTGTCCATCACGACTAAAACCACCCGTTTTTAACATTCAACTGGTGAACACATGAGTCAGAAACCTGAATGTGAAGATTGGGTATAAAAGGAGCATCCGTGAAGACTGTAGATTTTCACAAGCAAGGATGGGGCGAGGTCCACCATTTTGTGAACAACCGCATGAGGAAATACCTGCACTTGAACAGTTTTAAGAACTTTTTTGTGGCAGGAGGTAACTGTTTTAGGTAGCAACACAGACTAACAATCCAAAAAGGAAGGACTTCCAAGTGAAACATCATAAAGTTAGCCAACTGGTAACCGCACTGCAGTGGAAAGTCAGTGGCCATTGACCACATACTGGGGAAAAGTAGCTAGCGTGCACCGTTTTGACGACATCACACTCCATCCTTGACTTGAAGTACATCCAGACAGTTTTGACGTCGACATAGTGGCACCGCAAGGATGTCAAAATTCTTGGATGTGCAGTCAAGTCAAGGGGAAGGCAATGGAGGCTTAGCAAACCTTCTGTTGGAAGAAACTCAATCCGCTGATGTCTATGGGCTCTAGAATTCAAACAGTTACAGATTTTCATTCAAATGTTTTTTTTTTTTCCTTTTTAAATCTCAGTTCAAAACATTTTGAAACCTCTGAGAAACAACTACTTCTACATAATGCAGCTGTAATTCTTAATAGGAATGTGAAAAACCTATAGCTTAATATCTGCACATATCTAGTTCTATTTCAAATTGATTGTGGTGTCGTGTTGAAACAATCATAAAAGACTGTCACCCCTAATATTTCTGGCCTTACTATATATGTATTGGGTCATGTGGTGGTGATTTAAAAATATGAAAACTTGACACGTTTCCATTTGGTGAGGCAACATTCCAGGAAGATTGTCTATATATTGTACGAGCAGGGAAGGATATGTCACATCTACTTTCAGTTTGCAGTAGTCATTGACTCTTTTTGTCCTCCAGTTCCCCTTGTAACTGATGTACCTACTGTGTATGTCGGAAGGCCGTTTGCCTTTGTAACCAAGCAGTGTCTCACCTCCAGGTTTACACGGTGGTGGACGAGATGTTCCTCGCTGGGGAGATTCGGGAGACCAGTCAGACCAAGGTCCTCAAGCAGCTCCTCATGCTCCAGTCCCTCGAATAGACAAGTGACATCTTCCTCTTTTCCTCCCTTGGATGAAGGGGAGTCCATAGACCTTGAATTTCTTAGTGATATTTTGGGTGTGTTGCACTGCTTGTAACCCCTCAATATGAAATTTTAATTTGAGAAGTGAAGTGAGTTGTGTCCTCCAGTCACTTGACAAGTGTATTTACATCTAGTTCCTCCCAATTAACATTCAGCTCAGAGCACGACTATCATGAACAAGCACCATAATAGCGTACCCGGCACTTTAGTGCATTTTAAAACCCGCCACTGATCTCATATCATCCTCACGTGCATTTTACATGTGGCTCACTGTTCACTTTAATTAGGAGGCCCTTCACAGTGGCTCAAATGACCTTAATCCAAATGTGTGATGACAACCTGTCACGTCGCAAGACGGCCACCCCATTACAGTGGCATTTCAAATAATGTAGTCTACTACTTGACAATTATGACATGGTGCTTGTTTGTCACACACTTTACAATGCAGTGCTGTGACGTGTGCGTACTATGGTTTGTGCATATGTATACATGTAACTTATAATTATGTTGACTATGAAATGAAGCATTCATTCCAGAGCACACTACACGTGCCTCAAACAGTATTTACTTGTTTGATTATCAGTTACTTATTGGCTTCTTAAAACCAACAACTGCAGCTACTTTGCTTCTAAAATCACCTCTCATAGCCTATTATTGACCATATTCAAAGGTGGTTTATGATGTTCATCTTTTTTTTTGTCAATTTGTGAAATTTGTACTTCCCTTATTGTCCCCTATTCATTTTTTACAGTGGTCTCCCAGCTCAAATACACATCCCATTATGTGTAAATAAAAATACGAGAACAGTTTAAGCCTTTTTTTTATTATTATTTCATGTCATGTATATTTGGAAATGCAAATATTCAAGATTCATTTTGACTTGTAGGTACACCTTTTTATTCTGTAAAAGTAACATTTGGACAAAAGTGGTCAGGAACTTGTCTATAGTACATCTCCTTCTGGAAGTATGAAATTGCCAAAAATGCAGTAATGTTGAACAGTGGAAACATGACCTTAGAAATGGGAACGTGGTCTTTCATTTTGGTGCAAAAGTATCCAGTGTTGCCTTTGTAATCGTGGGCCCTGGCACCATTACTGCCTGTTATACAGTTCTGGGGGGAAAAGATGACAAACTGCAAAATAATCACTCTGATTAGTTATTTTAGAAGTATTGAAATTGTTTGATTCTACAAATTACTGACATAAATTCTAAAGACAACAGGACCATTAATTTGAGCATTTAATTTGTAGAAAATTGGTCGAACTACCCCAAATTCCATTGTTTGGGAGGACTCCCTCAGCTCACACACAAACCCTGATTTTTATGACCTCTAAACAATGAGCCTTCAACATTTCCTGTGGTTGAATATGCACGCCTCCTGACATTGGTGCTTTTGCACTATCTAGTGGCTTACTGTGAGCATTACGCTTCTCTTGTGCAATTCAATTGTGACGTCACCACGACAGCCAGGCCATGATCAATAAATCAGGAGATCGATCCACACCACCTACAAAAAAAAAAAAACTCAAAGGGTGTAACCAGGGTTATATAAATCATGACAAATGGGACATCGTGGCAGCCATTTACTGTTCATCATGCAAGCCCTGTAGTATTATAACCTTGCCGCGGTGCTGCTGAAGACAAATTGCTCCACGAGGCAAGGTGATGTGAATTCATTGTTACATTTCAGGGCGTGCCTTTACAACCATTGAGGTTTATGTTTCATGGTTTAAAGAAGGACGCCTGTTTTTGTGGTCGGAGACATCAAATGACATGGTGCTGGATAGTTCACTGGGTAATGACCAGCAGACTTACTGAGCATTGCATCATCATTACATTACAATAAATGAGCAACAATGACCCTTACAAAGACAACTCTTATTTACAAATGTGATACTCCAGAAATACAGATCTATTTAAGACTGTGTAATTTGTTACCAAGCAATGACGAAGCGTATCAATGCAGATTTTATGACATCATAAAATAATGGCTGCAGGTTTAACAGCTCTTCGGAGCATAAAAAAGCACCTTCCTAGTCCAATTCAACATCACGCTCATTTTTCCTTCATTAAATCTACATTTAAAATCTTTATTACAGTTTAAAGTCAAATGAAAATGTACAATTCTGTAGTTATAGCATTTAAACAAAACAAAAGTAAAAGTGCACTTGCAGAAGGAATGAAGAAGAGTTGGAGTGACACTGACCAGAAAAATAGCACAAAGAAATCATGGCAGTAGGAGGGGGGAAATTTGACTTTATAACAATAATGTAACATAACGGTGGCAAGCGACGTGAAGCCTAGCCGAACTAACGTTGGGCAAGAAGCAAGTACAGCCTGGACTGGTTGCCAGCCAATTGCAGGGCACTAATTGACAACCATTTACAATCAATGGTCACTCACAGTTTTCTTGTAACATTATGACTTGATTCTCACAACTGTTTTTCTTGCTAGTGTGACCCTAATACTCCTTCACACAAGAGACAAACGTATACAATGATTGATAACTGTTTCTTGATATATTGTACATTTACAGTGATCTCCCATTAGTATGATTCCCCATCTCTTTGCTTCAAATGTGCTTGCTGACTAACTTGAGATTATAAAAGTGAGTATGTGTGAGCGGACAAACACGCGAGAGGAGACGACTTTATACAACGCGTTTGTAAGTTTTCGGTCAGTCTGACCTCGAGTGGCTGCTTTTTGTTTTCTCGCCCTCAGCCGCCTCACAAAGCTGCCTCGCTGTGGTCTAGACAAGAAAATTCCCCCTCGTGAGCTTCTTGCGTACATGGCGAGGGAAAGCACAAATATTCGCCCATGTACGACCATTTTGAGGGCACTGTGGGAAATGCGGCTTGATGTGACGTCTATGTGCGGGAGGAGTGTGACTTGGGAGGTCCGTCAGTACAACTTTAAGATGGACCGACTGAAGCGCCATCTCTACCTTTGTGCTTTGAGGCCAGGATTGGGCAACGTGAAGCTCCAAAATGACACCAATCCTCTCTAAAGTGTACTGAAAAAAAGCCAATACTATTATGTGATGAAAGTGCAATTTGCCACCAAATCTCAAGCGCTTAGTCAGCTTTGCGACACTATTTACGCTCCTATTAAAAACAGTAATTCAATTGACAAAAAATGTCAACACATAATCCAAAGGGAGCACACCCAGCAACGCACCAATCGATAATTTATCAACAGCAGATGTGCAAATTTCAAGCAATGTGTTTAAAAACAAAACCAAAAAAAAATCAGAATGAAAAGCACAGGAATAATGAAAAGAAAAAAGACAACGCATACAGACAACCCTTGACTTGTTCATATCTGGTAAGGGCTAAAGACCATTCCAGAGTGTCCTGGCGCATAAATACACCTTAGCAAGACCCAGGAGTTGCAGCGGTCTCCCTGACCACTCATCCAGGTGCTCCGAGGTGTGTGCAAGACACCCCCAAACACCTGGTGCTGACACACACAGAAGAGAAGACTTAAAACATCCACTGGCTTGAACAGAAAGATTCGATAAGGCGTCACTGACCTGTATGGGACGTCCGGTGGACTGAATGGAGCGGCGGGGAGGAATGCGGAACCCTAGCAACTGCACTGCTGCTTGTTCTGTGCGGTGCTGCCTCGTGGCTGTCGCAGCTGCCTCAGCGAAGCGTCCCCGTACTGGATGCCCGAGCCCATCCTCTCTGGATCTAACTCACCTGTGGACGGGAAATGTGATCAGTGACAAGTGCGTACCTTTACATTCGCTTATTTCACCCCCTGACTGAGTTTGTAAATGTGCTCACTTACAAAGAAAACTAACAAAATAACAGTCAAAGGAAATTAAGTGGCAGTCTAAGATAATGCTTCCGTCTTATCACATGACACATACCTACACATGAAGGGAGATTGTTGTCATGTACTAAACAGACAGTCAACTTCTAGGCAGCCTATCTGGCTGCTTTTCTTCTCGTCTTTTCAGCAATTTTGGAGGGAGAGCCAATTCTTGGTAATGTCACTGCTCTGTCATATTTTCTTCACTTGACGACCATCTTTACTGTGGTCTATGATATATTGAAAGCAGTGGTTTACAGGAAGAGAAAACAGCACTTTGTCATACAAGTAACATAACATGATAAACGTTACTCAAATTATACTGCTTTTCAAGGTAATGAGTTATGTAATGGGTTACTACTTAGAAAATTCCAATTACGTATTCATTCTTTTTACCTAATTATGTGCTGCTGCATTGAAAAATAAAATGCACCATAGTGTTGAAGTGATTTTAACGTCAGCTTGGGCAATAGCAGACAACCGTCACAAGTTTAGAGTAGAGAGCAGAATGAGGCATGTCAATGAACAAGACATCACTCAGTGACGGGACTATATAGATTTAGACCAGGGGTGCCCAATGCATTGATCGCGATCTACCAGTCAATCTCCGAAGCAGTTACGGTCGTTTTCGACCGTGTGCCAAAAAAAAAACAAAAAAAAAACAAAACTACTTATTCCATCTCTCGCTTGATTCAACTGTAGCCAATATGTCGCCCGGGCAGGTACATTTATTGACATTTGGTTTGATCAAACCTGGCCTCTTCTGACATGTCACTGGGCACGTGCACATAAACCAGGTTCTTGCAAGCTGGCCTCCTTTTTACCATATGTCTCTTGCTTTCTCCATTGCATTCACCCACCTCCGCAGCGCCAATATCCACCCCGACCCCCACCACCACGAGAGGCTTGGTGCTCAGACCAAAAAAGCGTGGGCACCCCTGGTTTAGACCAAATTTCAGCAGTTGATTTACGAATGAATAATAAAACACATTATTCCAAACGAAAAGACACAACAAACAACTATACATTAGCAAACAAAGGTAAAAGTTCTACAAATGATGCGGTGACGCATTCTGGGGGATCATGTTCTCTCGTCTGGGGGAGTGATCTCACATATGCATTAAGTCATGTTTTCAACATGTGGACAACTCATGTACAAGCAGTCAATCAACAATAGAGGAAGAGGAAAGGCCAGCGTTTTCAAGCAGTCACTGTTCTAGGTTTGTCTTGGACACTTTCTCCCTGTCCCGGCTAAATGGACGCTGTTGTCCAGAGTTTGTGTCTTTTCCTGAACGAGGCACGTTACCCCTTCTGTGCATTCTTCAGGTGCTGATCAAATTAGTTGTGTTGAAGCATTTAGATGATGTTCTCCCTCAACATATTTTAGTTGCACACAGACTGTAAATAACTTACAGGTTGTCTGAGACCCTGTAAAATAGTCCCTTAGAGAAATGTTTTTTTTTTACCAACAAGACTGAAAAAAGCTTTAATCGCCGTCAGGATATTTACAGTACTACATACATGTGACCCGGGTAAAAATAAACTAGCTTTTGGATTCACACACGACAGCAAAATTGAGTAAATGTCTTTTGCGGAGCCTATCGGTGACATCATTTATCGGATCGGCAAATTACGACACGAAAGCCGATCGTGCGATTAGTGTAAATGCCAATTATCGGCCAATACTGAAAAACTTAAAATTCAGTAGGGGATCATATAATTATGCCCCCCACTGTATACAAAGGCGCACCTGAGTCGATTTTGTTGAGGATAGTGCGAGCGCACTTAAGGAAGCCCTCTTCCACATTCTCCCCCGTTAAAGCGCTGGTCTCCAAGAACATCAGCTCTGTGCAAACAGAAGGAAGTACAATGCGGAAGTACGGCAACAATCAGGTGAAAAGGGCAAACAAAGGTTTGTTTGGGTTACCGTTCTCCTGAGCGAAGCGTGACGCCTCCAGGAAGGTGACCTCTCGTTCGGCCTCCAGGTCCTTCTTGTTGCCACACAGGATGATGACAATGTTGGGGCTCGCTAGTGTACGTGCGTCAGCCAGCCAGTTGGTTAGGGCGTTGTATGTCTCACGGCTGTAAGGTAGAACACAAACACACCGGTGTTCAAATCCTAGGTTTTTCTGATACATAAAGAGACGAAGAGAAATAATTTCAAAACTTTATCCACGACTAAAGTGCTTTATAACCTCTAAGTTGAATTGATTTTTAAAAAAAATCTTTTCTGAGGCAAAGTATGCACACCCTCTTATTTCTGGGGATATGGATCTGTTCAAAATTAACCGATCACAGACATAACCACCTTAAAATGGGAGTCAGGACACACCTGCACCTATTTAAAGTACTTTGCTTAACCCAAAATAAAGTTCAGATGTTTTAGGAGGATCTTCATTACATTTTTTTTTAGCCAGCAGAAGCCATTAAGTTTTGTACTTAGTCTGACTGCTATTTCAAACTACCATTTCATAAATAATCTCCTCCACCTAGACAAAGCCTCAGTTCCATCTTAAGAAAAGCAGCCCCAAAACATGACGCCGCCACCACCACAGTTCACTGTAGGTACTGTGTTCTTTTGGTGATGAGCAGTCTTGTGTTTGGTAACTTCTTAAAATACAGGGAAAGTCTAGATGTGCAGACTCCAAACCTTTGTTAAAACTACAATAAATTCCAGGACCTGGAACATGGATTTTCAATTTCCAAAACCTTTCCAGGTTCTTAATGACTATGCCAACCCTGGAATTGACAATCATGGCTTTAAAGTGCAAACATTGCGGAAAGTGTAAAGACTTATTCCAAATTAGCTAACAATTGCTCAGTAAAAGAAGCAACCATCTTAAAAATAGACCATTAAAGAGCTTGGGAGACAAAACACAAGCATGTTAGCATGTTGCATGAATGCATATTAGTGACAATAAATCCATGAAACTGCTCCAAAAATAATGACCTTTTTGACTCCACCTTTAGCTTTTGGTTTTGATTTCAGTAACAACCCTTTTGTAGCAAACCAAACGGACAAAAATTAACTGTGCTCTCGTTGCTGGTGTATTAAAATTCATTGTCTCTATTCAAGACTACCATGAACTATAAAACAAAACCTCTCTCTATCAAAACAAATAGATAAAACTTTACACGATCGGCAAAATGTATAATCAATGACATCCATGAGTGGAATACAGTACAATACATATTTTTTGAGTTCACTGATCAGTCCCAAAAATCCTGATCGTAAAAGTCCAAACCTCATATGTTGGCAAGAGAAAACTGAGGAAGTCCTTTGATCTAAAAAAAAATATATATATATATATATATATATATATATATATATATTATATATATATATATATATATATATATATATATATATATTATATATTGTTTTAATCAATCCGTTCATTACTAACATCTCAGTGTGGAATACAATACGTACATCGGAAATATGACTTAATATCGTAAGGTAATGGGCGATCTGATTGGCTAACAAGTGTATTCACGTCATGCTATTTATCCCCCGTGAGAAGGGTAGGGAAAGTAGTAGGGATTCCATAATGAATTCATTTTCCGTACCACTCATCCTCACCAGGGTCAGGGGCTTGCTGTAGCCTATCCCGGATATTTTTGGCCAAGAGGCGGGGTACACTAAAAAGTGGTCACCAGCCAAACGCAGGGCACATACTCTATAAACAACTATTCACATTCCCACCTATGGGAAATTTATTAACCTACTGGGTTGGGAGATTTATGTTTTACATATATACCAAATATTAGTTTTGTTAGATCTACCTTCAACTTTTAACAGGTTTTGTGGCTCTAGTTCTCCCGGTCAGGCTGTTCCTCATGAGTTGTTGTTCCTACCGGCTCCATGTGTATACAGCTGGACATAGATAACGACCTTGTTTTGTCTCTCTCTGTCTTTCTCACTTCAATATAATGAAAATGCTTTTCGTATGATCTATAGTAAGGGGTGACAACTCTTGAGACTTGTACCTTTTCCTCTCTTAACAAAGACTTTCTTATTGTAATAAAACTCCACAAAGACAAGAGTGTCTCCTTGCGTCAGAAAAAGATTTAGCCAAAACAGTTGGTGTCAGAAGTGGGATTCGAGGATTGATCGCCTATCAAGAGATTCTCCTGATCAGTGACATATCATCTGGGACAAGTGTACTAGTCATGCCATTACGGAAGAATTAGAACAGGGGACCGCCCGGCTGCCTTCCTGAATCGGCCATCATCTTGGGGTTCCAACTGAACCCAAAGAACTACGGTAAAGACTTTTATTTATTGATTGATTTTTGGTGGGAACAATCCTTGTATTAAGAGTTATAATTGCTCTCGCCACATTCCATTCCAACTGGTTTGGCAAAATCTATTTCTGACACCATAAGCAAGAAGACAATCTTGTCTTTGCGGAATTTTATTACAAGCGATGTGGAACAAACGGAAACTCAAAACTGAGAAATTGCGTGTGAGCTTGATGACCACCAAACGTTTCAGTACATTTTTCTCTGATAATCCAATGAAAATGTACACAAATATTTCACCTGGTAATATCATAGACAAGAAGTGCTCCGGCTGCTCCGCGATAGTAGCTCCGCGTCACAGACCTGTGAAGCCATACAGTATTTAATCACACTTTTACATTGATAGTCAAATATTCAACAAAAATGTGGAATCGAAAAACTGAAAGTGTGAGAAAATACCGGAAGCGCTCCTGGCCGGCAGTATCCCAGATCTGCAGTTTGACCGTCTTCCCTGCGACATTGACCACTCTGGAACCAAACTCTACACCGATGGTGTGGTTGGAGTCCTGTTTGACTGCACAGTCACACTGGTAATCACTAAACACAATGCTCATCATTGTGGTGGTTTATCACATGGCACATGCAAACTTATTTTGGCTTTTGAAGTCAACAAATTATTGTAACCACAATATGCATGAAACAAACATTTACATTTGTTCTCAATGAACTGATGGAGGAGGCAGGATTTCCCTGTCCCGGCGCTGCCAATCACCAAGAACTTAAAGAGGAAGTCTGAAAGCAAAAGACATGAGAGAATTCTCAGCAAATGTCAAAGGAGAACCTGAACCGGCTGCATGCGGCGCTCGGGACCTCTTAGACAACACTGTTAATCTCATCAAGCTCCTACTCTCACAGGTCCTGGTGGGGCCCAAATTAGCCTCGTAATCACTGAGTGCACACGACATGTTTTGTGGTAGTATTGCAAGGCGAAGCAGCAGGATGCATGTTTGGCATGCCTTTGGGTGACTGCACCACAGCCACGACCAGCTGTTTATACAGATGTTGTTGTTGTTGCGGAGGACGACAATCTGGATCGCTCTGTTGATACCAAGTTGCGAGTATCCGTGCTGATGACTTTCAAGAAAATTTTTGTGTTTTGAGATGCCTAAACGGACCAAAACACTCGGTAATAATACGCATTTAATTAAAGCTTGATTAACCTGAAAGTTGAACTGTTATCATGCAAGAGGTCATCAGCATCTTGCTTTGGGCTGTGACAGCCACCGGATTTGAACCCTAGTCCTCAGAACTGTGAGGCAGAAGCACCCTCTCTTCGCAGATATTCTGCGTTGCACGCAAAAAAAAAAATCCAATGCAAATTGAAAGTATAACATACAGCTATTCAGTTTGTGGCATTTTGCAATGTGATTCAATGAGTGAGGGATGACTGGGTGTTACATCCAATGGCACAATTCACATACGTACTGTAAAATATGAAAAGAAGAGGCCATTGATTTCTTTGAGGCAGCACACGGAACTTTCTCTAACAACGACGGCTGCTCCGCCACACTTTTTTTTCCCGAGTTTAGCTTACACCCGCCCACAACCCTGCTCTTAAAGACGTACACTCATAATTACAAATGTTACAGTACTTACGCAGCCCATCAATGTATTTTATAATGACAGCGTCCACCACCGCTGCTTTAGTTAGCAACACAGTCTGGGCAACGTAGAGCAAAGACGAGCTAGACATGCTGCTTATGTTTACTTTCGATATTAATGGAGAAAGTTAAAAAAGAAATGCTGTTGTTTTAGGATGCAATGACCTTCGGAGTATGTGAATAATCGAAGAAAAAGTGGTTAAACTGGTTGAGATTTTCTCTTTTCGAGTGGGAAAGATCTGGTCTCACGCCAAAGTAGAAAGTGCAGGATGAGATGGTGTGTCATTTTAAAATTCCACCTTGGCACAGCCTGATCCAGGATGAAAGCACAGACAATACAGTGCACAAAAAGCTAATTCTGTATTTTAAATATACATCTATATTTATATATATTATTATATTTCACATAACATTAATAACATAACATTGGGAGCATCATCACCCTCCCACCCCCAGGGCCCCGGTCGTTGGGTAGCTCGCGAGAGGCTGGCGGCTGGAAAAGTAGATCTTGGGGTAAAAGAGTCTGGGCACCCCTAAGCTAAACCTTCACCAAAGGTCAAGCTTAAAAGTTCACATCACATTGAATTGGGACAAAATAAAAAAAAATATCTCACAGCATCACAAACATTACCCTGTCTCATCAGTTGCTTTGGTAAAGGAAGCAACATTTTACAGAGCATTTTATTCCATCCATAACTCTTACTTGAATAAATTTCCTAAATTGTTTTTTACCGGCGTCGTGTTATTATAATTTTAGTCACAAAATGATGAGTTCTGATGCGTAACCTTCAAAATAAAAGGCTTCATGTGTTTAAAACAGGAAGTCAAGTTAAAACCTGCACATATAACAAAAAGCATTTAACATGATAAAAGTGTTGCAAACAACTGCTATATTTAACTTTTAGTTGAGACAATTTATGAATATTAAAGCAATTGTGCCACACACATTGCCTTTGAGTTCATAGGTTTGATTTTGATATCAATGGATATAAAGAACACTGTGTCAGATGTTCGTTGTAGTACATCTGTACATCTTAGACTGGTCCCAGGACAATCACAGGCCACAAAGAGCAACAACCATTCACATTGACATCTGTGTCAATTAAGTATTCAATAAACCCATCATGCATGTTTTTGGAATATCGACAAAATGTCAATCAAACTCCAAACTACTGAGATTCAACCCCAAATCTCCTGAATGTGAGGCAGACATGCTTAATCACGAACCACTGTGTTGTCTGCCAAGCCATTGCACAAGGTCAACAGTAGTTATGCAAAAGGATGAGCCGGTCTACTGAAGCATGACGCTTTCAACTCAAGCCACCTTCTTTGTTATATAGACACTGAAGGCACACCTAGTATTTTTACAAGGTTAAATTAGCAACACCAAAGCCACCAACGTGCATTCTCACTTTTTTTTCCTTCTGCCGCTAGCCGCCATGACGGCACAGCTGACAAAATCAAAACGCTGCATTTTAAAAAACTTAAGACTGTAGCAGAGGTTTATCATCCAACAGGAAAACCTCCATAAGCACTGACTGAGACTGTAATTATTGCCAAAGGTCTATCAACATGTAAATGTGATCTCTTAATTTTTAGTTAAATTGCAAATATTTTAAACAAAAAAATCACATTGTCAGTAGGAGGTGTTGTGTGTGGGATTTTGACGAAATACTGTAAATGAATTTATTCCATTGGATTCCATTTTGGGATGAGGCTGTAACAACAGAATGTGGAAAATTTTATACCCTGTGAACACTTTTCATTGTACTTATGGAACGATAACCCATCCTACTGTTCTTCTGATTGGCCAGGACCAAGACAGGACTTGTACTTTTGGCAGATATGGATACACAAACATACGTGCATAAGACCCAAAATATGAAAATGAAGGAACCTTGACAGAGAAAAATATTTTCTTCATCTCCCTTTACCAAAACCCTCCCCTTGCTTAGGTACATGATGATGATCCAATTTACTCCTATTCTTTTCCGTCTTGCCACATTTTTCACCTACTCGTCTCAAGGTTTTCCCACTTACAGATCATCTGATTGGCCATATGATACACACTGACTTCACTGAGGCACTGTCTGCCAACAGTCTCTCAAGTCCCATGACGCGGTGTTAAACTCAGTAGAGAGAAAGGTCCGTGTTACAACAAGTGGGTGCTTGTCTTTCATGTCACTAATAATAATACAACTGAAATAATACTACACTTCATCAGTTGTCTTTTTTCATCTCTCCCTTTGGTGTTGCATCTTGCAACCGCTGTCTATTTACTCCACTGCTTCTCGCTACAAACCATCAAACAACTGAAGCTTTATCAAAATGTACCCACAGCGGTGAAAGGGTTAAAAAAAAATCTGTCATAATCTAATCGTAGCTTGTATTGCTAAGGATTTAGGGTTCAATGCGCTTATTAACAACCACACTCTCTGAAGAGGACATTGGAGCCCAAATAAAAAAAAAATAATCCCAAAGCAAAAGAGGCCTTTTAGCCAGCCACCATTCATTCACAAGTCAAAATTCCTCTGTTTCAAGAGCTGTTGTTGTACAATACTGTTTTAAAGCTGTTTTGAATTTGGATAACAAAATGTTTTGTTTGTTGTAGGATTTATGCTTCTCATTAAAAATTTTGATTGGAAGCATTTTTTATTGAATATGCTAGCTTTCTTGTTGGTTTGGATTGAATTTGATGAACAAGCTACTTTTTTTCTTGTAATAAACAATGGACTAAAATCTTTGACAACCACAAAAGATTTTGATTTTGAAGTATTTTATCTCTAAGGATATTTTATGTTTGTTTGCCCAAAATATGTTTTGAATTAAAAAAAACATTTGTAAAAATATTGCTTGTGAAATTTTTCCCACTTAAGGAAGACAATTGGTCATCTATTTGTTTTGAAAAAGAGCAACTTTTGTTAGTATTGTTTTGTACGGTAATTCTTTGTTGTTAGGATTGTTAGTTGGTCCTGTTAAAAGATAAAGATGAATATTGATTTGGTTACTTCAATTAATGGATACTGATATATATACCCTGTTTCAAAGTTATGAAGAAACCACAAATTGAGGGGGAGGGAGATACAGAGAGGAATTCCTTTTGACGAATATGGATCACGCATCGATAATTTTAAGCATTAGTCAGATCGTGAAGTGCCTTGGATGGCATAAACCCTTATTTCCATTCATTTCAATGCGATTAGATGATTTGAACTAAGTCAAGGTACCACGCATATAAAACACAAGTGCACAGCAAGTGCAGGTTAAAAAAAAAAAAAAAAAAACAGATGTGCAACTTCCTCATCCGGCAGGGAGTGTAACCACAAACGTTAGATTCACTTTATATTCAAATATACGGGAATAAATAAATCAAATGTGAGGATTTTCACATTCTAATTACTCGCTGTCTGTCCACTCGTCAGTCATGTCCAGACATATCACTGCACCTCAAGTTTGAGCAACTTTCACCTGCGAAATGTTGCGCCACCCGTGCGACGGAAGCGGGGTGTGCACCATAAGTCGCAGGGAAAGATACACCACCCCAAAACAAAACAGCGTCCTTAAATTAAAAAAACTCAGCGTCATTTAGACACGATTAATTACCACTGTAGAGAGCGAGTGACCCTGTAAGCTAGCTTGTTAGCCGCATAGCCAAGATGAAAACGTCAACATTTGCTTCCAAAACAGGGAATTAACCCCCCCCCCCCTCCAAACGAACATACCGTATGTCTCGGACATGTTGGGCCCCCTCGCCGTATTAGAGTAGTCTCTTGGAAAGTCGGGCGTTTTTTTTTTTTTTATCTAATGCAGTCGATTCCGTCTGAGCTGCTTTCGCTTTGGTCACAGCCAACTGAGCCAAGCCAGACGCGGAAGCTGCCTGATGACGTCATGCGTCGCCCAACGTGTTTGGCCTGGTGGAAATCAAAATACTGCACTGAAGTCTACTGAGACACATGGAGACAAACAGCCGCACTCACAATCACAACTAGGGCAATTTAGAGTGTCCAATTAATGATACATTTTTATGATGAAATTATAGCATGACCGAGGATGCATGTCTGTGGAGCAGGGCACTGAAAGCAACCTTTCACTCAAAGTGCTCCTCTGCCTGCAGATGGTGCGGTGCAATAGATACTGTAGACATGCTGCTCAAAGACAGTTGAAGATGAGATGCCAAATATCAGTAACAAAGTTGGTCTTGGATAAAATAAATGAAAGCAAAATTTGGGTAAGAGCGCAATAAAATAACTTTGTTCAACGTGTAAGTAACCCTTAAACTATCAGATACTTTGCTATGTCAACACCAAACTTGATTTTCTGGTATTAAATGAACTGAGGCGGCACGTTGGGTTCAGCTGGAAAGTGTAGGCCTCACAGTTCTGAGGTCCCGGCCCCACCTGTGTGGGGTTTGCATGTTCGGCCCGTGTCTGCGTGGGTTTTCTTCAGGCCCTCCGGTTTCCTCCCACAACATTAATTGGACACTCTAAATTGCCCCTAGGTGTGATTGTGAGTGTGGCTGTTTGTCTCCATGTGCCCTGCGATTGGCTGGCAACCAGTTCAGGGTGTACCCCGCCTCCTGCCCGTTGACAGCTGGGACCAGCACGCCACGCGACCCTTGTGAGGATAAGCGGTGAAGAAAATGGATGGATGGATTAAATGTACTGAAGTATTAGATTTTATTTATTTTTTTTAAATAAAAGTTAGCTTGATTTGTGATTATTTTTATAATGGTGTCTTTACAATAAAGCATGATCTTGTTTTCGGCCTTGTGTGGGATGGTTTTGAAATTCTGTAAAAAAAAAAAAAAAAAAAAACAATTTTTTTTGTATTATTGTATGAGTAACAAATATGGTTAGGGGAAATGTTTTAGGGTAAAAGTATGCATTCTACTGAGGAAATGTACTTGAATAAATGTAGCGTGTGTAGATTGGAATCCCTAATACGAGACCACAGTCCTCAGTCGGAAAAGGATGCAGTGTCCTCTACAGTTCGGAAATGAGACCCTGCCCCAAGTGAAGTACTGTTCTTCAAATATCTTGTTTTCTTTTTCACTATTGAAGGAAGAATGGAGTGGCTGATTGAAAGATGGATTGGCGCCATCTCCGCAGTGATACAAACTCTGTATCGGTCTGTCGTAGCAAAGGAGCTTAGACGAAAAGCCCAGCTCTCAATTTACTATTCGATCCATGGTCCCACCCTCGCCAGTGGTCATGAGCTGTGGGTCGTGACTGAAAGAACGGGATCGCGGATATAAGTGGCCAGTGTCTGAGTATATGAGTCTCCTTCTCAGGCTCTGGTACAGACTTAAAAATCAGTTGGCCTGTTGGTGTCCTGATTTTGTCCCTTACTTACTAGGCAAACAGCAGACAATCTTGAATCTTGTCAAATTATCCCTTAAAATGATCCTTTGTTTCATGTGTGACCAAACTGGATTTGTCAAGATTTTGAAATGTGAAAAAAGGTCAGGGCTGACAATCTTAAACAATGAATGCTTAATATTTTACGACCAAAGCTGTGTAACTTCCATTGTTTACTTCAGCCGTCATTTTGACTAGCGGTGCATGCGCAGTTATACAGAAGCCATGAGGTTATATATATGGATCATAAATACCCGGAACGAGACATTTGATAGCCATTCATGGCAGACTGTGACCGAGGGAGATGAGGTGGATAGTCATGAAATATACATTTAACACATCATAGCGGATGATTGACGAGCGCTACTGCTAAATTTTACGACAGTGGGACCGGCTTAAAGCAGACATTTAAAGCTCCGCTGATATGAAATGCATGATTTTTAGTATAATTTTAATTTAAAAAAAAGGCAGCTGGAATGGACCCATTCATTTTTTCACCACATGTGAGGATGTTGTCGTATATGGCTTTTTGTAAGTCCCAACATGAAAATCCTATCCTGGGATTTGTTTTCAAGAAGAAGCAGGAAGTGACGTACATGGCAGGACCGCCCTCAATCCTCTCAGAACATAACAAAAGATCCACACACGTAAGTCTGGGGTGCTAAATGTGTCGATGCGCAGGTCAGCGCCGCGTCCTCCAGTCATGGTTTCGGCACCGCGTCCGCCGATCACTGCTTTGGCTCATCACGGCTTCAACCAGGACTTAACCAGGGTTATCCTCACAAGGGTAACGTGGGTGCTGGACCCTATCCCAGCCATCACCGGGCAGGAGGCAGGATACAAACTCAACTGGTTGCCAGGCAATCGCAGGGCACATGGAGGCGGACAACAGTCATACTCACAATCACGCCTCTTGCCCGAAGATAGCTGGGATAGGCTCCAGCACCTACGTTACCCTTGTGAGGATAAGCGGCTCGGAAATTGAATGAATACATTTAGCAACAGAATGCATGCATGTGCAACAAAATGCCACAAGATGGCAGGCAACGATAACATTATACGTGAACTTCATTCTACTGTTAGTTTCAGATGTCCTGAAATCAACATCATCCAATTTTTGGGCACTAAATAAATTGATATGACATTGCTTTTCATGGCGGCACAGGTGGTAAAGCGTTAGCCTCACAGTTCTGAGGACCCGGGTTCGATCTCGGCCCTGCCAGTGTGGAGTTTGCATGTTCTCCCCGTGGCTGTATCGGACTTCCACGGGCGCTCCAGTTTCCTCCAACATCCCAAAAACATGCAACATTAATTGCACACTTTAAATTGCCCCGAGGTATGATTGTGAGTGCGACTGTTTGTCTCTACGTTCCCTGCGATTGGCTGGCGACCAGTTCACGGTGTACCGCGCCTCCTGCCTATTGACAGCTGGGCTAGGCTCCGGTATTCCCTATTCCCTGCGACCCTCGTGAGGATAAGCGGCAAAGAAAATCTTTGTATATTTTGAAAGCTTGTGTAAAAGAAAAAAAATATGAGTATTTAACAGGTTGTGGCTAAATGTGATAATCCGTAGATGCAGTTGAGTCGTGTGGCTTCACTGCAGCTTTGATAAATTTATATTCCTTGTTCTTTGCACAGCCACTAATAAAGAGACACATGCACAAAGGTCAGGGGCGAGAGGCGTAGAGAAGGTGGCCCAAAGGCAACAGGTGATAAATTAGAGCTTTCCACGAATATCCCTCTTAGTTCCTCCCAGCTTTTGTTGCACTTTGGCACTTCCCCTCGCCGTTAAAAGGTCTTTTCACTGAGATTAAAGCCGGGGAGGAAACACAAGGCTGAGCGTCGTGTGGGGGCAAGGATGTTTTCCTAAGGTGGGCTAAACAAGAAAGGGTGGGCTCAAAGGTGTGCAGCTGGGAGGGGCGGGGGGAGAGAAAAAAAAGACAGTGCTTCTTTTCAGTCACTTTGCTCACCTTTGTGGGTATTGCATCACTACACGTTTCATCATCATGACATGTCTGAGCTGCAGGCCAAGAAAACGTGCTCTTGTGTACTTCGAGATACTGTACAGGCACACGAGGAGGACAACTGCCCTAAATGGAAGGAGGAGGGAAGTCAAACTCAAGATCAACAACAAACGTGTTCACAGTGATTATAGAGGGGAAAACACCTGTGTCATGCCAGACAATCTGAGCAATGTTTACTATAAACAAAAAAGCCATTTTACAGCACACATGGAGTGAGTCACTTCGAATTCTGTTGAAGCGTTCCAGCCCCGGGGGATTCGCGTTTTTGTTCATGTTCTGCCAAATACATTTATATCCGCATTGGTGGTTCAGTGGTAGAATTCTCGCCTGCCACGCGGGAGGCCCGGGTTCGATTCCCGGCCAATGCAGCGATGCTTTTTTTTTTTTTTTTTTGGCCCCGATAGCGCAGCGGTTAGAGCATTGGTTTGGTCGACCAGGGGTTGCGACTTCATATCCGACTGGGGCCTCCACTCCCCGAGAGGGGTTGCGTCAGGAAGGGCATCCGGCGTAAAAAAAACGGTGCCAAACAAATATGAGCCTTCATTTGAGATGTCACGATGTGGCGGGCCCCAACGGGACAAGCCGAAAGAAGCTTACTGTTAAAATTGAACTAACTGTGGAAAATTGACTTTTTAATGGATCTATAATTTTATGCTGAGCAAAAATAAAAACAGATAATTTGATTTTCATGGGCTGGTGTGGTTACACAAGGTATACGAAGCAGTGTCTTAAGACATACAGATATACTAAAGCCCTGTAATATGAGGCATTCTTTGGAAAGGATAAAGTATTATGTTATGTCTATATGTGTTGTGCTGCCGTTAGTTGAAGTTCCCAATTCAAGTAACTTTATTGTCAGATGTGTTATGGATGCTGTACAGTACAACATACCCGATATAGTATTCCTCTCAGAACTGCGGTGCTGTAATAAAATCAATTAAGTTTTAAAAAAATAAATAAACAATATAAACAATATGGTCGGTCTGGCTAAGTTCACATGTCGAACTTCACGTCCCATATATACCTACATGTGTAGTATCGACATCATGAGCAGCAATGTACACAGCTGACTATTATGGCCAGTATTTTAACCACTGTATGGATATTTAGGAACAGTGTAGCAGAATAGTCAGTTGGACAATGTACACAGTGCTACGAGGGTAAAACGAACACTGTAGAGTGCTCCAAGTGCGGTTTGTGCATGAGCCGAATTTAAGGTCTAGAGTCAGTGGTGGTTGGTGGGGGTAGGGCCCGGGGAGGGGCAATGGAGCAAATCAAAGAGGGAGTTGAGCATCCTGACTGCCTGCTGTTACTAGTTGAGTAAATGAAAAAAAAAAACAAAAAAAAAAAAACAATGAGAAGACAACTGCCAACGAAATATTTTCATGTATTTACGACACTTTAACCACAAACCCGCAATGACCTGACTTATCTCCTCCTGAACTGAAATAATCAATCACATATTTGCATCTCACACACTGACATGGAAGATCCTGTGTGCTCCGTCAGATACCGGATGGAACTTGTTGAGGAATCTCTGCATGATGTCACTTACAATGATTTGGAATTGATAGTAGCTAGATCGTGTTGAGAAAATCACATTACAGATCTGCAGGGTAAAAAGGTGCAATACTCTCTCTCTTCCCCCCGTTGTTCGAGCCACAGCAAATAACGCACATTCAGATGTCCTCGCATTTTTCTATCAGTGTAACTGACTGACAGCCCATCTTTCAACAATCACTTAAATAAAAAGCTCCCTCTATAGAGAAGAGCAAGTCTTTGAGGACACATGCCAGACTGCACGTCCACAAAGACCTGTTGACAACAAACGGCACTTCCCTCTAAATTGCACAGAGATCAAATGCCTCAATGCACAATTTGCATTTTGGTGAACAAAAACATCACACGTATAATGACTCAGTTTGCTCATTTGCAAGATACTTGGAGTTTATCGCTCACCTTCCCAAAGTCACAGCAGGCCCATGCATATTCCTTCCAGGCAAACCCATTCCCCAAACCTCTCTGTTCATTTCCTTCCTGTCTCACCTGTCACAAACCTTCAGCATTGATCATCTGCCCTGGAAAATAATCCCAGACCTCCTCATTCCCTCAGATCTCCCCCAATTTATAATGAAAGGAAAACCTGCACCAACCATGTTCCTATGACTCGCGCAGAGGCTCTGCGCTTTTCAGACTGCATCCATTTTCCCATCACGTCAATTCTGTCATTTGCTCACTCCGGGTGACGTAATCCTGAAGTGTGAGGCGTTCCTTGTCACCAGTTGCAGAGTACTTACTTTGGTCCAAGCAGTAGTGGGATCAATACTTGCCTTCTACAGGACTTGCTTCTTGTTGGATCTTTTGGGATGGCATGAAAGGCCATTTCTATCTGGCAATTTGGTCGTTATTTTGTCATTTAAACAATGATTCAAACATCTGAGATCAAATGCTATTTGGTAAATCTTTGAAAATTGAGCCCTATTTACTGTATTTGTTGGCGATTAAAGTATAAAATATATACCGAATATAAAGTGTAATATTTACAAAGCTAAATCCCCAATTAGTTAATCAAAATAATGTCCATTATAATGAATACCAATACGATCATCTTGATTGATGTAGGTCTGTGGAACTCGTGTGTAATGAAATCCAACGGGGAGCCTCACTCGGAGGCCTTTGCGAGCTGCGTCCTGCCCTAAGATGGCCGCAAGGTGTCAGAGAGAGAAAACACTCAGCCCTGGAGGATGATGTCAGGAGAGGATTAATGAATGACATCAGTGACTTCCACACCAGACACTCGCAAATCAGCCATCACATCCTGTCTCAAGCAGTTCAAATCGCCACTGATGCCTAAACTCAGTCAGCACACTGCAACTTGTTTCATTCCATTGAAACCTGACATGTATGATGAAGTATGAGGTTAACGTATCACGCTGTTTTTCTTTTTTTTCTCCTCTGTGTATTTTTCTTCTAATATGACCATGTCCATTTTCCAAGCTGCTTATCCTCACAAGGGTCACGGGAGTGTCAGAGTCTATATAATATTTTATATAATAACATTTTCTGTATTTTTGGTGTTATATTTCTGTGTGGTAGTTTTGTATTTGCTCCTAATGTTTGTTGTTGTTCGTGTAATTTTTTTGTATGATTTCACAGATTTTTAATGGGTGTATTTTTTCATATTTTTGTATATTTTGTCTAACAATTTACATTATTTTCCACGATTATCTGTATTTTTGTGTGTGCATGTTTCTAATGTTTATATTTTTCGGTGGCAGCACGGTCGCTCAGCTGGCAAAGCGTTGACCTCACAGTTCTGAGGTCCCGGGTTCCACCTGCCTGTGTGGAGTTTGCATGTTCTCCCTGTGCCCGTGTAGATTTTCTCCGGGCATTCCAGTTTCCTCCCACATCCCAAAAGCATGCAACATTAATTGAACACTCTAATTTCCCCCTAGGTGTGATTGTGAGTGCAGCTGTTTGTCTCCATGTGCCCTGCAATTGGCTAGCAACCAGTTCAGGGTGTATCCCGCCTCCTGCCCGTTGACAGCTGGGATAGGCTCCAGCGCTCCCCGCGACCCTCTATGAGGCTAAGCGGCAAAGAAAATAGATGGATGGATATTTTTCTGCAAATATAATGTTTAACTACATCACATCACTGACACAGTGAGACAACGCTAGCATGAACCGTCAATGTAATCTGCAGGTAGAATTTTTTTTTTGCTGTGCAGTCAATTTTAGTTCTATCTCAGCGGCTGTCGTGTTTATACTATTACGGCAACACAACATGAGCAGGGTAAACCTTCCTCCAGGGAATGAATCAAGTCCCTTACGCTTCCTTTCTCTCTGCTAGCCTGTGCGTCTTAAAGTGTTAATTCCACCTCTTAATTTGTGTGCATGAGGGGAGAAGGTTGCTGACCCTCATTCATGTATGTGAAGATGAGGCTAAAAGGTGACACCCAAGGGCCCAGGTGCGCAACGCCTGCGCTCAGCCCCATCATGCAGGTGAGTGTGATTCACCCCCCAACACCCACCTTTAAGCTTCTCTAATTGCGTTCTCATCCCCTCTAAATGCCCCCCAAAAGCCTCACGCTGTCATCTTCACACCTCCTCATGTCTCAAAATGTCTTGCTGTCACATGACATCATCATGGGAGGACCTTTAGTAATGGTGTTCAACCTTTTAGAACATGTTCTACCATCATATTTGATGTGTAAGATACAGTAGAGTAGAGGGTCAAGTGTTCAACTGAAACGACACAATCATTTTATTCCTCCAAAATATTTCCAATGTTGTTTTTAAGCATCAAGGATGTTGTCGTGGTAGACTTGCCTGATTTTGGTGCAGGCAGCGTACTACGGAGGCTGGATAGTACAAAACAATGTGACAAATTGTGAAACACTTTTGCATTTCAGAAAAATTTAAATTTGTTTTCTGTAATGTAAAACTGTTTCGGCTTTGCTTTATTTGTTTTCTGAATTATACATTTCTTTCAACTTTTATTTTTTTCTGAACAGTGTCTAACAATTTCTGGTGTGTTTTTTATTTCCCAACCAATTAATATCACGCTTTATTAAAATCCACATAAGATTATGCACAGTTTGAAGTTTAGCATTGTGCTATGCTTAAACACAGGAAAATAACAATGTAAAAATAAGTTCTATAAGAACTAATGTACATCAAAGTTACATTTTTACTTATGGTAAATTGATGTTTTAAAATAAACAGTTGGTAAAAAATTACATGCAAATGTATTGCACCGGAACTTTAAACTGAAAGACAACTGAACTGCAATTGGTCTGGGATTCTTTTGTGTACCCCAAGAGGAAGACGTAGCACTAGTGGTAGCCTACTTTGACAATCACTGGCCTTTGACTGTAAATGCACTATACACTTGAATGACTGATGCCTGTAATTTAGTCATCAGACACATAAGAAACTCAATTTGAATGAGAACAAATAAATACAAAATAAATATTGTGAATGATAAAACAAATATACTTCTAAAACAAACTCATGTATACAGTTTATATTTTATTGTATTGATTAATTGGTTACTTGTCTATGATTAGCTCATTCCCCCCAAGTTAACTGATGCTTATGATTGAATTTATTGTGCTGAATTGAGTTTGAAACTCAATTTAACTGAATTTTGTTTTGGAACAAAATATGCCATGGACTTTTTTTTTTTTTTGACAGTCTTTTAACTTCTTAAGTTCAAAGCCAAGGCTCTTTTCTGTGGGTGTAATGTAATTCGATGTGTGTGTAATGAGCTGAAGGAAGAATGAAAGAGATTCTGTCACGGTCAGGTTTTCGTGGAGTTGGAAGGCAAAATGTGGAGAACCCAAGTGCAGGGAAGCGAGGCAGCAATTTAAAACAAAAAGTTTCAATTTCCCCCCAAAATAGGCAAACGAGGATCAAGGTATGGGATATTAACAGCAATGAAAAAGTCTAAACAGGTAAGAAATGAAAAATGTTATTGTTTTGAGTTGTGGTTGTTGTGTTTTGAGAGTGGTCATGAATGAATTCAACTCATATCTCAAAGCAGCACTGTATACTGTATTTTTGTCAAGTCTTTCCAGTAATAGTGTGAAGTTAAAATTAATCATAAATCACACTTTAATCATGAGAATAATTTATCGTTGATACATATATTACCTTTTCTTTTTTTAAAACGTACAAATGTCTGTTTTAAAACCCCAATGTGCACCTTGTACATAAAAACTTGCCGACCCCAAACCATACACCAGCATCCATCAATACGTTTCAGTCTCATCAAAACATGTTATTGTGACGATGACCTGTTAACAGTGTTTAAGTTGGAGTGAGTCCAGTCTTGTCCTCGCTTCCTCTCCCTGGCGCCCGGTACGAGAACGCGTGTGCAAACAGTGTGCGTCATTTATGGCTGGAGTGTGCCTCTCTTGTGTTTGCTGACCCTTTGATAGTCCCTTTGAAAGCAGGCCCTAGGAAAACATTTCTTTTTTTTTTCCCCCAACCCGAGATGATTTCATAAGGACTCCAGTCAAGGCTGACTTGTCCACCTCAAAGGAGGCAGCAGTTAATAAAGTTAAAGTCCGGCTCGACAGTAGCGCTTTACCATACGAGCTTTTTACGTGACGTTCCCAGCGTCTTGCCTGCGGGGGCCTGAACGCTGAGTGAGCGGGACACAATGGAGATGCCGGATTAGCCTTTGTGGGAAGTGACAAGTTACGATGGGGTCAGGAGGCCTTTTTCGGTTGGGGCTTACCTGGGAAAATAGCAATTCAGTCAAACCCTGCTTTGTTGCCATGGTGATAGTGCCTCACACCATTCGTCTGGGCGCAAACAAGTCGAAACATGCTATTAGCTACTCAACCCTGTGATGATTTCCCTCCTGTAATTGTTCACATGTCATGGATTCATACAGAGATTTTGTCAGGAAAAGGCTAGTCACAATTTTGTTTGGATCCCATCTAAATTGTATGGCGTTGAGACAAAAATAGAATCTTAAAATACTTTTTTTTTTTTAAATTTGAGCTTAATTTAAACAGCAGGTGGCAGTAGTGTGTATGTAGCATTATTTGACCGGAACAAGGTTAAAGCTGTTCCTTGAGATATGAGTCTCATTCAGTGACCTCACTAAAAAGAAAAAAAAAATCCTTATTGAAATGATTTTAAAATGCCATTAATCTGTTGCAGATGCCCCCCCAAAAAATCAAAAGAACAAATTTCAGTATGTTTTTCAATAATAAAAATATCACTCTATGTGATTGTACTTTGCAAAAAGAACAAAGTAATGACAATTAAATGGAATTTAAGAAATGTAAATGCCACTTATCATCTTAAATTCAACGGATATTTTGGCATTGTATTCAAAACGCAGAGTAAGCACATTTGTGAGGAAATTGAAACAAGATCATTATCTCAATATTTGTTTTTTCCATAACATTTTTGTTTGGTGATCTGCCAAGAGGTTTTTTATAAAGTAAACTGTGTGCTTTGGCTCAATAAAAGTTGGAAAACACTCAACAAGATAGTGTTGAATGCTGATATATTACAACGTGGTTGACCCACGACCAGGCTTTTGAAGTAAATTTACGCAATGACTCGAGCTTGAATTCTGATTAGGCTGTTCATTATGACAAAAGTGCACCCCCAGGCTACGACAGCGCCTCTGCAGGGAACCCCACCACAGCACGCACACCCCCCCCCCAGGCAGAAGCGAGCTTGACTGGGCCTCAGTGGGAGGCGCTGAGCTGCTGGCCATCGGTGGCGGAAAATGAAGAACAAATTCTTAAATTTTCTATTTAAGTAGGTTTGAAAGATTCATTTTTGTGGAAGAACAGTCAAACCACTGCTTTTTTTTTTTTTTTTACACATACTCTGCCAGTGGCATTCCTACCTACAAGGCAGGTGTGGATGAGGGAGTCTTTTGTTGCATCTGTTCAGCCTTCCATAAACACCGCATATGGACAACATGTGGTGACATCAACTCTGGCTCACGTGGAACGTTTTCACGTGAGGGCTCTTGCCTTTGTTGTGTAAATACGCTCTTGACTCGATGCCAGTTCGAGCGTTGCCCCCTTGATGCCGTGACTGACACGCCTCTGCAGCTTTGATCAGCAGGCGCGTAACAACACACAAGTGTGGTAATCATTTTGTTTCATTTCCACTGTCCATTGCGCTGTACCTACAATACGTGCTAGTTGAGCTGGTTGGAAAATGAATAAATGCATGCTAATATTCGCTTGCGTTTTTGATGTGCCTTATCAGAATCCAAATAAGAATCACCTTTATTTGCCATGTCAAAAACACGAGAAATTTGCCTCCAATAGTTGAAGTCAGTCTACTACGACAGCAGTAATCCTGTAGCAATTTAGAGCAGATTGATAAATGACGAATACCTGGCACAGTGACAATTGTGCAAATGGTGGAGTCTTCAAGAAATCTAAGCAGTTTAAAATGATGAAAATGCGGTAATCTGAAATGGTAATAATCTACAAAATTAACCATACAAAGGTCAGTCAATTGCTACAGAAGGAATAGCAGACAATATTCCATCCATTCCTTTTCTTAACTGCTTATCCTCACAAGGGAGTACTGGAGCTTATCCCAGCTGTCATCGGGCAGGAGGCGGGATACACCCTGAACTGGTTGCCAGCCAATCGCAGGGCACATGGAGAAAGACAACAGACAAAGTCTTTTAAGATTCTATTTTTGTCTCAACGCCATACAATTTAGATGGGATCCAAACAAAATTGTGACTAGCCTTTTCCTGACAAAATCTCTGTATGAATCCATGAAACGTGAACAATCCCACCTAGGGGCAATTTAGAGTGTCCAATTAATGTTGCATGTTTTTTGGGATGTGGGAGGAAACCGGAGTGCTTGGAGAAAACCCACACAGGCACGGGGAGAACATGCAAATTCCACACAAGCAGGTCCGGGATCGAACCCAGGACCTCAGAACTGTGGGGCCAACACTTTCCAGCTGCGTCACCGTGCCACCAGTAGACAACATTGATTTACATTTTCAACTGTCAGTCATTAGAAATCTATACTACTTTATTTCAGTAAGAGAGGTCAGTAGTTGTAAAATGAAATGTATTTGTCATTTGTGCAATATTTTGACATCCTTCCAATGGGGTCCCAGCCACAAGAGGA
The DNA here is from genome assembly GCF_019802595.1 of Syngnathoides biaculeatus. NCBI lineage: Eukaryota > Metazoa > Chordata > Actinopteri > Syngnathiformes > Syngnathidae > Syngnathoides > Syngnathoides biaculeatus. The sequence goes on along the minus strand of NC_084647.1, from coordinate 25,003,622 downwards.
CGACACCAAAATGGCGATGCGAGACACACCAAAGTCTATTGAATGGTTAACAGAAAATTGTCACTTCCATACAACCACCCTAATCATGTCATTTCATGTCATTATCCAAGATGCCTATCCTCACAAGGGTTGCGGGAAAGCTGGAGCCTATCCCAGCTAGCTTCGGGCGAAAGGCGGACCACACCCTGAACTGGTCGCCAGTCAGTCGCAGGGCAAATATCGACATCATCACTGAGCGGTAATTGATTCCACGCTGCCCGCACCAAAGGCAGGCGTGTGCGCCACTACACCATCAGCGACTGTCCGCCCTAATCAAATAGGAAAAATAAAAAAGAGCCTTGTGTCAAACAAAAATTGTCTGCTGTCAGAGCGAACATAAATTGCTGGATGTTCTCCATTAAAGTTTTCGGTACTCCACCATAGTCTCCACTCTGCTTCCGCGGTGCAGTTCTGTGCTATCCTCAAGCCACCCCTGAACAAAGTTTTGTCTCATTAACGTGCAGTACATCTGGAATTGCTTAGGTTGAAAATTACAAGCTCGGGCCAGACATTCATGAAAAGCTTGGACTTTAATTGTCCAGGATGACTAAATGAAATGAATGTCTTGGAAGGATACAGCTCACGTCTCTACGTGTGAGTGGTTCAGTGAATGGAAGTTGTAGGTGAATGTTTGCCTGTCGCTGAGCTTTTACCTCGCACACATTTATGGACACATGTACACACACAATCTGCGTGGAGCTCTTTCATTTCCCCGCTAATAATCTCTTCATCATAAAAGTCACCTGGGGGCTGCCGCCTCTGTTTGCGCCAAAATTACTTTCCATGATGTCATTTCGCCCGTCTCTGAACTTTCCTAACAAAGCGTGATCGCTTGCTAAAACAGTGACGGTAAGGAAACACAATGTTGTGTGAGAGTCTCATATAGAGCTAAACTTTTTTTTTTTTTTAATTCAGAAGAATGTAAATAAAGCAATGGAAAAAACTAAATTCCAAAATAACAAACGCAAGAGTTTTGTTGTGTTATAAACAAATCCCTAAACATCGATACATCCCTTCCCCAGAGATATTTTCCCCAAGTAATTTTCACTTCATACAAAACAGTGATGCCTTCAGATGCACATTTTGTTCCGTGACAATGCTCATAACTCAAAGCATTCATCTCTCAATTCAACTCTGCCTGTTCAAATGAATGTGAATGTTAATAATCCGTTCCAGCATCCACTGAAAAAACAATGTCCGTTCCGTAATGTATTTCTTAATAAGAAAGAAAAGAAGCACAAGACAAGAAAAATAATAATGACATGATTAAATAATAGCTCAACAAATTCAATGGACATTTTTTCTTGTGTGTGCACCTTGCCACTAATGGGTAGTATGATACAGACATATGGATATACAGTATATGAAGGAGACATCAAAATTGCTCAGTAATCTGCAATAATACTACTTGTTCTTCAAAGAGAATAATGAATCCATGCCCAAGTGGATTGTAATATTATATGTCTCCATACATTTCTCAACGAATTGTGTTCTAATATTCATTGCTTGAATTATTTTAACACTGTGGCACAACGCTATTCGTTAGCCTGTGTTTGGCAGCATTAACCAACTGTACTTTGAGGCAAAATTACATTTGTTTTAAATACACAACATTTTTGTGTGATTTAAAATGACAGTAAACTTAAAGGTCACCTGACACATAAAGCATAATTTTTTGCATATTTTTAATAAAAAATCAGCTGGAATGGACCCATCTGTTTTTTTCACCACACATCAGGTTGTTGTCGTATATGGAATTTTACATCTCCCGCCATGAAGATCCTCTCGAGGCATTTGTTTTGGAGAAGAACCAGGAAGTGACGTTTTTTTTTTTTTTTGCAATAGCGGGGTCGAGTATTTATATTGGTTTATACCTATTGTACCGGCAAAAAATTACTTTTTTTTTTCAACGTGTCAGCCAAAATGCCGGCTCGTCGTATTGCTGGATTTTGCTCGAACACTCGGGAGGATGGATTTACTCTTCACACATTTCCAAAACACCCGGTTTGGCGTGAAAAATGTATGGCGCAGGTGCAAAGGACGAGAGCTTTGTGGGTTCTGAATGACAGGTAGGTGTCTATAGAGCTACTGTATTTAAAAAAAAAATTGTGATGTGAGACTAATTTGTCGCACAGTTTAAAGCATCTGTTATGTGTGAATTTAGAATAAATCCCCTTGGTCAAACCGGCAAGACAATTTAATCACACACAATATAATACAACACAAAACAACAACAAATTAGAAGTATAAAGACAGCTTAGTAGTGTGTAACAAGAGACAAATAGCTAACTAAACGTATAGTCACCAAGGTCAAAAAACTTTTCCGAAAGCAGTAATAATAAAAAGCTCCATCCGCGTCCGATGACATAATCCTTCTCTCAGAACATAGCAAAAGATCCGCCTTATAACTTCGTAAAGTACGCCGGCGTTGTTGTTGTCCGCTGGCGGATGGCCCGGCGTTAACATGGAGGTGGATCGAGCGGGGAGGTGGTTTGGCCGTGTGCAGGGGAGGAGAAAGGAGCTCCCCCCACTGGCCACCAGTTTCTGGGCACCCCTGAAGTAGTTACTTCGCCCGGCATGGGTCTTCCTGAGTACGCTACATACGCAAGACTTGTAAAAGAGTTACATTGTGTTTCCTTACCGTCACTGCTTTGTATATTTCATCGGGTTCCTTGTCCATCCCTCGGGGAATGTGTTGTTAGTTAGAAGTGATCCGCATATCATTTGAATATGGCTCGAAACAATAGGGTAATATTGCCCTGGTCACTTCAATTGATTGTGAGATGTTCTCTTCTTCGAAAAGAGGTTGTGTGTCAGAAGGGACATTGGAAAAATCTGAAAATGTCTCTTGTTCATCTCCCATAGCAGGTGGCACATTGTCTTCTCTCCCAGCGTGACATCTGCAAATAACATTGCAGGTAATATGGCTGCTACTAGGATGTCGAGTGAGACTTCTGCAACTTTGCGCATGAATGACACGCTCTCTGCTCATTTTTTTTTTCCGAATAGACATTGAAGTGAATAATATTTTATGCAGTTTTCATAACAATATCTATTTAAAAATGTATGTATGGATGTCAGTTGACCTTTTTAGTAAACCAGGCGTGGCAGTGAGCAGTCTGACGTATCTTTTTTGAAGAATTGTTCATGATCTGCCATAGTGCTGCTTGTTGTTAAGTGAGTTGAGTTGAGTTGAGTTCAGTGCCACCACCACAGCGCTCACATCTCAAATTGGAAAAGTAAAAACAGACAAATGACGGCTCAAAAAAACTTGTAGGTTCAGTCACTTGTATCTCATGGCACCACTGTACATGTTTCTGCAGCAAAAAAAGAGTGTCCAATAAGAAATACAATTAAACATAATACACCGCCATCCATCTTTGTACCCTACAGAGTGTTTCACGTTAACAGCTGTTTTGTTTTACAAGTTCACCGCCATCTTTGACCCAGTATCAGAAACCAGGATAATTTGGTGTGGTTTTTTTTTTTTGGAGCACCGAGTCTGTACCGCAAATGATGGGCGTATTTGGGGATGGCGCATCCCTTGGTTTTGTTGTTAACAATATGTGTTGTGATCCTCACATGCTGGGAGCAGAGGCGTGATCATGAGGTGACACACAAATCTGTCAGCACAGAGCCAAAACTGTCTATGAAGGCATGTTTAGTCAGAACAGTAAGTATGTTTACTGCATACTTTTATGTGTATCATTATATATTCACTGTTCACCACATACGCACACATTGAGTTGATTCTTAAACTGAGAGCAGTTTAGTTTTTTCCTGCCTTCCAAAGAGAGCCGGATTGGATTAATAGATGAAAAGTAAAAGAAAGAGCCGAGTAAGGTTTTAATTTCCTGTCAGGACATTGTGTCCCCATGCGCGTTTTTTTACACCATGACTGTCAGTGAAAAAAAATTATGTCCTTCACAACGCTGACTGTGACGTTCATTCAAAAACCACAAAGATTGTCTAAATACTGCATCTCTCTGGGGGCACTTTGAATGCAGTATGTTGCTGAATGACTTGGTTTTTAAATTGGGTATGTTATGAAAATTCAGTCACCCGCTTCAAAGGTTAAACATCCGTTCTCTGAGATAGCAAGCTTGATAGATATAAATCGATAAATGGAAAATACACCCATTTAAATATATAAACATATTCTAACAATTTAAATATATTAGATAAAAATAAATACTCGAAAAAAAAATCAAATATCATAAACAAGTCCAAAACTATTACCCACTTATACAAACAAAAAATAATATATAAAATATTATATTAGATAACCCCCCCACAAAGAATTGCCTAAACAACATATTTAAAAACAACAACAAAAAAAACTTTGGGAGAAAAATTCAAAACGATCGTATGATACAATTGCACATTAAAAGATACAAATATTATAAAATCACAAAAATACTAAATAAAAAAATAGCTGAAAATATTATTAATAATAATAATAATACATAAGGTAGCAAAAATAGTAGACTAATAAAATAATAAAAAAGATTAAAAATAGCAAACACTTGAACTACACAAATCTTTACAGTTAAAATAATGCAAATTGCAGTTAAACAATTATATAATTCTAATTATTATACAAAAAAACCCCACATGATTAAATAACTACAAAATGTGAGAGAGAAATTCGGACAAATTACATAAAAACAATAGATAATATAGATTAAAAAAAATATACACACCAAAAAAAAAATCTAAACTATGAGATAAAATACAACAAAATATATTACACCTGGGGGTGGCACAGTGGATCAACTGGTAAAGCCTTGGCCTCACAGTTCTGAGAACCCGGGTTCGATCCCGGCCCCACCTGTGTGGAGTTTGCATGTTCTCCCTGTGCCTGCCTGGGTTTCTTCCGGGCACTCCCACATCCCAAAAACATGCAATATTAATTGGACACTCTAAATTGCCCCGTGGTGTGATTGTGAGTGCGGCTGTTTGTCTCTATGTGCCCTGTGATTGGCTGGCAACCAGTTCAGGGTTTTCCCCCACCTCCTCCTGCCGGTTGACAGGTGGGATAGGCTCCAGCACTCCCCGTGACCCTCGTGAGGATAAGCGGCAAAGAAAATGGCTGGATGGATATTACACCTGAGTCTGGACAAGAGGCAGAGTAGACCCTGGACTAGCAGACAAGCCAATTGCATGACACAGAGACAAAAAACTATTCACGGTCAAATTCACACATAAGGACAATTCAGAGTTTTGAATGAACGTGCATGTTTTTGGTATGTGGGAGGAAGCCGGAGTACCCTGAGAAAACCCACACCACTCCTGGAAAAAAAAAACCCTGAAAAAGGCTGGGCCTGGATTCAAACCACCTACCTCAGCGCTCTGAAGCAATTGTGCTATTCCAAATAGAGCATTTCCCTCTCAGCCGTCTCTGCTGATCCCTCAGTTAAGTCAGTCTACTGAGCCTCCCTGTCAGTCCAAACAAAGAAGCATTTGGAGAAGAAATTGGGCCAATAAATCAAAAATGCAAGCGACACCGTGCAGCAACACGCCTGTGTTTCTCTGTCCTGTTGACCCCGCAGCCCTATTAAGGAGCCGCAGCGGTGTGTTCGTGGAGGAAGCGGCGCAACCCCAGGCTCCTTCCACCTCCTCCTCCTCTTTTGCTCCACACTGCATCGCACCTTTCCCACACATTGTTGGGGTTCACCTCTGACTCCTGACCCCGGTGAAGTGGGAGGAGGGTAGTTTGTGGGAGAATCAGGGGGAGACCACCCAGCCAGGCTCTTATGCCCCCCGCCTCCTGGTTAAGACGGCAGAGGGATGTGGTGCTGCATGCGACTTGAGGGAATAGCATTAGGTCAGGTTAGGGAAGGGGAAGAAGATCAAAGTGGGAGAAAAATAGAAAGAGCGGGTGATGGTGAAGGGCTGTTCAGGGTCATATTGGGCTAAAGCACTGCTGAAAAACTCAAGGCATGGAAGCCAGATATGGCCCAACGCTGTATTTTATGTGATCCACTATGGGCCTATTTCATGTTTCTTGTTAATAAGTACGTTCTTTTAATTTTGGAAAACAGTCTGTACCAACATTTCCAACAAATACCTTTGTAACATTAATTAGATATCTACATACACTGGTGCCTTCACATACAATAATTAACATTTTTTATTTTTTTTTTTTAGATACAAAAGGTCATTCAGACGATTTTTTTTTTTTTTTTACTCACGAGCCAGAATATGAGCTAAAAGCACTTTGTTTTGGTATGGCCGTGAACGCAACTCAATTCACAACAAGCAGCAGTGTGGGAGATAAACATTTCTTCAAAACAAGCTTCAAGATGCTTATTGCCACTCCCAGTTGAAGTTTACCGTCAATCTAAACATAAAACAAAGACAATTACACAATGTGTATTTGAAACCATATATTTTTTCTTTGAAGTTCACCAGCTTATTGCTAACACAAAATAAGAAATACCATAGACAGGTCGACAAATAGCATGGTGGCGTGGTGTTATACCACTTGAACACAAACAGTGTAGCAACACACATAGACAATGCAACAATATTCACAGGGCAGATATTCTTTATCTTCAGCGAATATTAATATATTATAGCAGCTTAATGAGTCACTAAGTTGCGATGCTCCTCTTGGTTTATTTCTGCATTATACTACCCCTGTCTTGAATTTAAGCAAAAAATGTGGCAAAAATGGGTTCTCTCCTTGCATTCCAATAAATTATGTCATTACTGTGTGTTTTTATAAAGTACAATATAATAGTGTCATTTTTGTGATTGAAAAACACCTTACAATATTTTTTGGGGTGTGGTAGCAGGAGCAGATTAATAGAATTTAAATTAATTTCACAGGAGAAAGGTTGGATTTAAGATACACTTGTTTTGATGTACAAGCTTGGCCATGGAACAATGTCCAAATTAACACAGATACTGTAGTTGACTTCTAAACCCGTCAATGGCAGTGAATGTGTTAATATCAAGACACCACTACGTTTTTGACAGTCACAACCTCTCCTCTGAGGGAAACCGCAACAACCGTGTCGAAAATGCATTTGACACCCTCGCACTAATGGAATAAGCAGTGAGGCGGTAACAAAAAAAAATCAACTGTAAATTTGTATCCGTCTTCTCCTCCCCTGTGGCTGAAAAATAAAGAAACTGTTGTTGGTGCTTTGGGGAGGCTAAGTGATAACATTTGAGTGGGGAGGACTGATGAAGTGACAGATTGTGTCCCGCTGTTGTAAATCTCCCTCTCTTTTATTGGCTCATCCCAAAGTAATCACCCTTTACCCGGGGCATTATTGAGCAGGCAGGAAGCCCGCGAGCTCAAATAAAGCCGCAAAAAAGAGCTGACACTTTAACAAGTGGACGGTGTCACTCACCATCTCCACTTTTCCCCACTTAGACATTCAAACCTTTATTTGCTCTCAATTGGTTGAAGGCCTGACTTCACTTGTGTGGGGGACCAATCATTCTCAACTGCAGTGTCTCAATAGCGCATGTCACTCCACTCGATTGAACACTGCTGCATATTCAATTGAACCGTTTTTTCCATTATTACTGGAATTCGGCTTACTGGGTTACAGACGCGTATGAAGTAGATTGTCAGGCATCCGACAGTAGGAATGGAAGCTATTAACGACTAATAAAGCCGTCGAGTGTACCCGTGACATATGGTTCAGCTTTGAGAGTTTCAGGAGTGGGTTTGAGACCTTTTCAGGGCCATATTTGAGCAAAAAAATAATTATGTAGTTTCAGTACTTGTACCAGTATTTTCAGTAATGTGAATAAGAGAATAAATCAGTAAGTAGTGCTTGTGAGAGCAAAAATATCACTGTATTGTGTAAGAGCGTTTCACTATTGTGTATGAGAGTGTTTCAGTAGTATGCGTTTCAGAAGTGTGGATTAAAATGTTACTGTAATGTTTGAGTGTTTGAGCGGTGTTTGGGTGAGAATGCTTCAGCAGTACGTTACCGCATTTCAGTCGTGTGTGTTTAAAAAGGGAAATCCAGTGGTTTGCATTAAGAATGTATCCAATAAGTCATGTATATGTACTCTATTTTGACAATGTGATGTTAAATTCTCTCGTGTCCGGCTGTGACGTGTACCGTGCTGCAACAAAGGCTCAATTACATGGGACACCATTTTTACCCAGTGCTGATTTCTCGGATTTATCCTCATCTGATGAAGAAATAGCAGTATTGGTTGATCAGGAAGACGGAGGAATACGGCCGAGTGAGCTCCTGGCTCGGCGGGAAGCAAGCTCACGGCTCCGCCGATCTGTATGTAAGTATTCCTCCATCTTCCCGATCAACCGATACTGCCATTTCTTCACCAGATGAGGATAAATCCGAGAAATCAGCGCTGGGCATAATGGTGTCCTTTGTAATTGAGCGTTAGGAACGGCACGTAACACGTCACATACGCCCACGTAGGTCATGTGACTTGCGAAAATGGCAGTGCCCCTGAAAATTCACAATTGTCGATAAAAATCTTCTCGAAACACTATTAAATGAGAGAGGATTTAACATCACATTGTCAAGCTAGAGTACATATTACATGACCTATTGGATACATTGTAAATGCACCACCGGATTTTCCCTTTAAGTGATGTACAGTAAGTCAGCAGGAACAAAAAGTTTAAAAGTGTGTGTGCAAAGCATTCCAGTGAGTGTCAGTGGGAAAAAAAGCTGTGATGGGATTTTAGTTGGGGTTGTGAGTACGCTTCAGTAGTGTATGTGAGCAAAAAAATTGTGTTGAGTGTATAAGAGTATTTTAGTAATATATAAGAGCAGGGGGGAAAAAAAAACAGTAGTTTGGGTGAGAGCATTTTGGGAGTGTGTGTGAGAGTGTTTCAGTTATGCAGTTGGGTGACAGCTGGGATATGCTCCAGCACTCCCGCGACCTTTGTGAGGATAAGCTCCGCCGATAATGGATGGCTGGACGCAGTCCAAAACATGCATTTATTCTTTCATTCACATAAGTATCTTCCGTAGTGCTTATCCTCACAAAGATCGCAGGTTTGCTGGAGCCTATCCCAACCGACTGGAGGCGAGGAACCCCCTGAACTGGTCGCCAGCCAACCGCAGGGCTGCAATACACTGTTGTCACAAACATTAATAGACAAAAGACATGGTTTTATCTGCTTTTAAACTTTAAAATCGAATCATCTACGGTAGCTGTGTGACAAGTTGCCCTGTCCCGAGCTGGAGTCATGCAGATGTGATAGGAACAAAGCAAAATAAAGAGTGACACAATGTAAAGAGCGCCACAAAAGACGATTGAACACAAAGACATTTTGACTGAGCAGGAATGTGCCGGCAGGTAGTGCACGGGGGGCCCAGGAAGTAAGCAGCAATACAATAGCGGCGCATGTGTGTACGTGTGGTTGTATGTGTGTGCTTGCGCATGTGCGTGCTCACGGGGGTTGGGAGGTGTATTGGTTTACCTGCTCCTCAGCACGGAAAGTCACGCTGGGAAGGGAGCTGCATCAATGGCGGCCATTCACAAAATGCACTGGAATGTGTGTGCGTGTGTGTGTGTGTGTGTGTGTGTATGTCCATGATCAGTTGGTACAATGTAGGCCAGTAAATCTCAAAACTTTTACACCAGGTACCACCTTCCTCTCCAAATACCATCATCATCATATCCAATATGAAAAGCTACTGTATAATTATACATAGATTGAACATGCGCTTAAAGGTCAAGTTCTAAAATAGATATTGAAATGAAAAATATATATAACAGTATTCACTTCAATGTCTATATGAAAAAATAAATATGAGCTGAGAGCGCGACATCCATGCGCAAAGTGGCAGAAGTGTCATTCGACGATATCCAAGTGGTTGCCATATTGGCTGTATCTACTGTCCGTGATGTCACCCCGGTCATTCGTCATTGAAAACACGCTGTGGCCCCTACTGTGGGACACGACCCTTCAGACACGGAAGCTCTTTTCGAAGAAGAGAACATCTCACAATCAAGTGAAGTGAAGCAATATTACCCTATTGTTTCGAGCCATATTTAGATGATATGCAGATTACTTCTGACAACAGACTCCCAGACAGTATGCATGAACCAGCCCGGCCGAAGCCGTGCTCGTCCGTGAGGCACGACGCGGAAGCCTTCCCCGGCGAGCCCGACGCAGAAGCCATCCGATGCGCACATCAACACATTTGGCACCCCTGTCATACGTATGCGGATCTTTTGTTACATTATGAGAGACAGATTACGTGGTCCCCCCAAACTATTATTTTTTTCAATAGCTCTATACACACCTACCTGTCATTTGGAACCCACAAAGCTCTCGTCCTTTGCACCCGTGCAATCCATTTTTCACGACAAAATGGGTCTCTTGGAAACTTATGAAGGGTAAATCCATCCTCCCGAGTGTTCGAGCAATATCCAGCAATGCAATGAGCCGGCAACTTGGCTAACACGGAGGAACGAGTCTTACCGCAGGTAAAACGAATAGAAACAAACGAGTCCGCTTGAGCACGCACCTGCCTCCAACGTCACTTCCTGCTGCTTGTCGAAAACAAATCCCTCGAGAGGATTTTCATTGTGGGAGTTACAAAAAGCCTTAAACGTCAAAATCATGTTTTGTGGTGAAAAAAACGGATGGGTCCATACCAGCTGCCGTTTTTCCATTAATAACATATTAAAAATCATCCAATTTATGACACTTGACCTTTAAATACAAGGGTGCCTTGATAAACAAGTGACTTGAGGAGTTTTTGGGAGATTTGAGGTTTTGTTTGGCCACATTTTTCTTTGCTTGAATTGCAAGCAGAAATTTGATTTATGAGTGCTCTTTGGTGGAAGTGAACATGCAAACTCCACGCAGGGAGGGCCGGGACTGAACCCAGGACCTCAGAACTGTGAGGCTAACGCTTTCCAGCTGAGCCACCGTGCTGCCCTAAATTTAAACATATTAATTGAAATTTTAAAAACTGTTCCTACATCACTGTTCAAAAACAGTTCTCAAAGATGAAATGCAAATGTGATGCATTTGAAAGTTAAATACAACTGACTTGTACTTAGCAAATGTACTGGATTAAAAATAAAAAAAAAACAATCCACTGTGATTTCATTCTGTACTCGTAGTATTTTTCAGCCATGTTTGGATTATCTGAGAGCTTTTTAGCAAAGCAAAGCCAATTTATTTATATAGCGCACTTCAGACACAGGGTAACTCAATGTGTAAGTAAAAAAATAAAACATTTAGACCGGGGGAGTACAGAAAAAGAATATAACTGTCTGAATGCAAAGCTGCTCTGTAAGTAGATTCTATCAGAGTGCATTAAGAAGACGTTTTGGCAAACCATCAGGGAGAATTTTGTGGAAGTGTTGGCGGTTAGACAGCGTTTAGACATTGAGGTCACGATGATTAGCCGACCAGAAGCCACGAAGGAATCATCAACACGTTGGAGGGGATTTCTTCGCATTCTCTTCCTCACAAAATACTGTATGCCCCTTTTGATATTCTCAAGTTTGACCATGTGTCACAAAGGCAACATGTACAAATGAATAAATACTGTACTCCAGAGTCTATAAACAACATATATAACAATAATGCCCTGCTATTATAAACGCAAACAAATAAGCAAGCCATTTTAGGACCTGAAACATCTTTAAAAGGATTCAAATAGATGATTTTCTACTCTAATACAGTGGTTCCACCTGTAAAATCACCTATAAAAATATATACCGCTCACTTTTAATCACCTTGTTGCACGTCGTTCTTGCACGTCCAATTTGGGTGAGACGCAGAGCCGAGAAGACGCGAGTGTCAAAACCCCGACAGATGTTGGAGTGTAACCTAACACGAGCCCCCCTCGTGTGTCACCAGTGACACAAGATGAGGGTCACTGGGACCAAAGCATGTGACCCTGCACCGCAGCTCATGAACATGCCGCGTGTGGTGATTTTTGTACTTTGTACTTTGTATACGTGCGCAGCCCGCTTGTGACACACGATAGTGCCGTGGACATATTTGTGGCACTTGCCAGATGATTCCCACGCTGAATGATGCAAGGTGATATGAGGAGGGAGTTCTTATATCAGATGCCGTCTTTTTATCCTGTAAATTATCACACGCGAGCAGTTGTTGGCACTTCGCATGAGGATAAGTCACTTTAAACCACAAGATTTATACACATAGCCGCACTTGAACTAACTTGGATTGTTTGTGCCTTTACTGGAGGAATTTGATAGACTGTTTGATATTGTAGTTTCACAATAATTTGTTTTGATTTGGCCATCATTTGCTGCCATAGTGGATTAGAAATGAAACAACGTGATTGAAGTCTACACTTTCACAAAAAATACATCGGTGCCTTGATTTGCGTATTTAATTTGAAACTCAAATCACTTGTACCTCAGATCAGTTCTGTTCAGTTCCTATTCCTCATAGGAATGCCATTTTCATTTGTTCCAGTCCCCCTTCCATATTTTTTATAAAATTAAATAAAATAGCACTGTACTGTATTAAAGAAACATATATTGATAATATAAGTAATTGCAACACTTACATTCATTTTCTTAGCTGCTTATCCTCACAAAGGTCGCGGGGAGTGCTGGAGCCAATCCCAGCTGTCAAAGGGCAGGAGGCAGGGTACACCCTGAACTGGCTGCCAGGCAATCGCAGGGCACGTGGAGACAAACAGCCGCCCTCACAATAACACCTAGGGGCAATTTAGAGTGTCCAATTAATGTTGCGTGTTTTTGGGATGTGGGAGGAAACCGGACTGCCCGGAGAAAACCCACACAGGCACGGGGAGAACATGCAAACTCCACACAGGCTGGTCCAGGATTGAACCAGATCTTCAGAACCCTGAGGCCAATGCTTTACGGCTGCACCACCGTGCCGCCCATTCCAATTCAATATATGGAAATAGTATTTGCATTAATTCAATGAACCTTATGCTGATCCTTCTGCTGAGCACACCTTGGTCCCCAGGTGCAGTATAAGACACACATAAATACTGCACATACATAATATATATTACATAGATTTGACACAAACATGTGGAGAAAATTGTCACTACAAAGTCTAGGCAAAATCGGTCATTGATTATTGTTATTACGTCACATTTGTCTGTGCGTATTTGTGCCATTAGTATTCTAATATTGGTTGCTTCAAATGTTTTAACACTGCAACGTGGATGCTAGCTTTGTTAGCCTGTCTATGGCATTTCGCATTCTTTGCAGCATTAAGTTAATAAACTTTCATAAGATTCTGATTAGGATTTCATATGTGGTTTGGTTAAATACGTGAAATGTAATTTGCGTAACCCTCTTACTATGTTCATTTTTACAGCACACTTCAACTGGAAGTGGCATTAATCAGCTTTAGGGGAGCACTTGAGATCTATTTTTTTTTTAAGAATTGCTCACTATCTGCTGAACTGCTGCTTGTTTTGAAGTCTGCTGCCGCAATAGCGTTTGGGTAGCATTGTTTCAAGAGTAAAGGCAATGTTGCGAAAAGGAAAGTTGGCAATATTATGCAAAGTCATGAAGCCACGGCCAAAGCACTTATTTTTTTCTAGAGAAAAAAAGTTGGACTGTATATACACACACACGCACACACAGTCAAAGTCCATTCACATGACAGTGTGCATCACAACAGCACAATACATCTGTGGTCACTCGGCGGTGTCATGTCGTGTCAGTGGGCTTAACTAAACAAGTGTGTTTTCGTTCGTGTTATCTGTGTGTTTTGTGTGTGTTTTGTGTGCGTGTGTTCCAGTAAAGAACCCTGTTCTCCTGATAAGTTGACGCCGAACTAATCTCTTTAAACGTCTTTCCAAATTATACGGCGACGTCACGACTTATAAGTAAGACACAAACTGAATTTAAGTACTGTACACTCTACACATTACAAGAGAACCAGGTCGTAGTGAATTTATGACTTTTTTTCCCTTTTCCTCTTCCCTTATCAGTAAATTTTGCTTCTTGCGCTCCGCTTTACTCCCACCACATTCTCCGAAAAATGTAAGACTAGGATGGAATTGCACCTGTCTAAATGTGTCTTAATGTGAGTTGATCTTATGACAATGTGAAAAAAGTCATAATTTCACAAGAATAAAGGTGTAACATTGCAAGAAAAAAGTCTCATTTTTTAACGAAAATAAAGTCATGAAAAACAAAGTCGCCGTTCATGTGAACAAAGCTGTAAATATGGAGAAAAAAATCATAATTTTAGAATAATGAAGATGTCATTTTACAAGAATAAAATAATGAAATTTTGAGAACGAAGCTGTAATATTAAAAGAATACAGTTGTAATGTTTGAGAGCAAAGTTGTAATTAGTTGCAATATTACAAGAAAATATCATTGTTTTTAAATAATGAAGTCACAATTTCAAATGATCAACGTCGTAAAAGGGCCTAGTGTTTTACGAATTTGGCTGTCCAAGAGTTTCAAGAAAATGTAATAATGTTATAATGGCATAGTAATTGAAGAAAAAGCTGTAAATTCACAAGAATGAAGTCATAATGTTCAAGAACAAAGTTGGAATTTAATGGAAAATGTTTTTGTTACAAGAATAAAGTTGTACTATAAGAAGTATGCCATGATATCAGAATCAAGTGGTCATACTATAAGAAAATGTCATGATTTTACGTAAATGAGTTGTGATGCAACCAGATAAGTCATGATCAAATTATAATAATGATGTTTCAAGAATAAAGTTGGAATGGTACAAGTATAAAGTTAGAATAGTTTGGGAATAAAGTTGTAATAGTGCAAGAATGAATTTTTATTTCTTTGAGAAACAGTTTCAAAGTTACAAGAATGAAGTTGAGTTGTACTTCTGCGAGATAAAGTTCTAACATGACAAGAATATGATATTATGTGGTGAAAACTCCTGAATTCCAAAGTTATGAAAATAAAGGCATAACACTATTTGGGGAAAGAATAGAATAAAGCTATCCTGGAATGAAGTCACAGCTTTGTAAGAATAAGTTGTAATTTCAACAAATGCACAAAAGAAACAAGAACAAACGCACTTTTGAGTTACTCACAAAAATAAACAAATCAGAATGTTATTGAGACTTGATTCTACAGCTTTGCAAAGGATAGTACAGGAAACTACATCTGTCGTGAATGTATGATTTTACCTCGTTTCGCTTGCTTTCCTTCCCCTGTATTCTCCATCTCATCTCTTTTAACACTCCCTCACCTCACCCCCCCCCCCTCCAAGATGGGAGTGCCAATTATGCTTCTCCTCACCATCCCTCCCCCCCCCCCATCCTGGTTATGTCACACTCTCCATCTGCAGCCCCTCTGGGGGGCTCCCGTCAATCGGCGGCTCATAAAACCGCTCTCATACTTTCCATCAGGTCATTGTCGCACAAGGTGTTACGATTTGGCTTGCAGGGCCTCATTTCTTTGAACTGCGCATGGGTGGCACAAATCAGACACCCTTGCTTTGCTTCTAAATACATTCAATATGTTGGAAGAGAAGATCTGAAAACACACACAAGAATATAGAAGTGTGTCTACTGTATGTATGTATGTATATATAAAATTGCTGTGACTGTCAGATGGTTCAAGCATCTGTTTCACTGTTTGAAGTTTCCTTATGATGTGGGCGGGGCGTGACATCAGGGGGCTGGAGGAAATGCTTGCTAACGACAGTTCCCTCCCTCACTAAGTCCAAATTGACAATTTTTTGGGGTTGTGCTACTTTGTTGTAAGTTAGCTTTGCTTAGCTTCCATTAAAAGGCCCATTGACCACTCCATATCAGTGGTTAGAGCGTTGGTTTGGTAAACCAGGGGTCGTGAGTTCGTATCCCACTGGGGCCTCCACTCCCCGAGAGGGGTTGCGTCAGGAAGGGCATCCGGTGTAAAAACTGTGCCAAACAAATACGAGTCATCTGAGATGACACAATGTGGCGACCCGTAATGGGACAAGCCGAAAGAAGCACACTTAGAATGAGCAAGCTGACGATAGCTAAACTCTGAGCATGAGTCTTCGCTGGATATCCCAAATTCCAAAAGAGCTTGGTAACATTTTTTTAAACCCAGAAAAAAATGATAGATTGACTTTTCAAAGACACATGCAGATGACGAGCTGAGCATCAACAACACCACTGGACACACCCACAGCATCTGAGAGCTGAGACGTGGTCCTTACACATACATTTATGATGACATCACCACAGTCCCAGGATTCCCTTCTCCGCCGTCTTGTGTGTCACTACCGTTAATTGGAAACTGAGGTATTATTTAAGCTTTTACATACTTCTCGATTTTCTTTAAATTTGATCACCTTGTTTAACGTGGTGTATTGAATTTATATGACATTTTTGGGGGGTTGGGGGCTGATTACCGCCACTTTAAATCAGGTTTTTACCTTCCGTGAATGTTAAGGAAGCATTACAAACCCACCCAAAAAAAAGTGAAAGTCTGAAAAGTGCAATGTACACATTTTTATCATTATTATAATTGTTCTTCTTCTTTTCTTTTCAGCTTGTCATGTTAGGGGTTGCCACAGCGTGTCATCTTTTTCCATCCAAGCCTATCATTAGTATCATTGTTATTACTAATAATTATGAAAATGAACACATTAAGAGACTACATATTACAGGACTCAGTTTAAAGAAAGGAGAGGTCTCCATGTTGCCTTTTGGGATTTAGTTTTTCCACCCCTGGTGTGCACTATAAAACCTCTTAAAATAATGATTGCTTGAAAATCTAGGATATAGAAGCGCAAATGATGAACCGCAATATAGCGAGGGAACACAATAGGAATAACACAGCTCCTCTGGGCCTATATTCGTGTGACTGGAGTCTGAGCCAGTGTGCGTATGTTGAAGTGGAAGTGAGAGGTTTGTTAAAAGCATCAAGACTATAAAATTGCCAGATTTGTTCGAAACGATGATGTAGTCGCGCTAATTGCATGAAGTGCGCCTTCGGTCTGACAGTGTTTTGTTTGATTGGAGTGGATGGGTAGGAAGGGTGTGATGGGGGGAGGACTTATGTAACTGATGGAAGGACAGAGTCATGCAGAAGTGGGGGCAAATGTGCAACACAAAAATGCCTTTTCCATGCTCCAACATGCCAAGATACGGGAATGCCGCCTCGTGTTTAGTGCCACAGAATCATCAACCGCCCGCTTACAACTCTACACAAAGACACCCTGTGTCAAGTTTGATCCGAATAGGAAATCACACACACACACACACACACACACACACACACACACACACACACACACCACACACACACACACACACACACACATAGGAAACACTGACATGGAAAAAAATCAATTCTAGGGTAAAAAAAAGAAAAAACTTGGTATTAAGTAACATTTTAATGTCATTCAAATGTCAAAATAAGTTCACCACAGATAGCATCCAGATGTACTATAAATGCAATTTGAATTCAATACATTCTCAGTTTTGTTTTTTTACACCACATACCACCTCAAAAAAGTACTTACCTCTTGAAGTACCACCATCATGACCGAGATTATACTATGGCATTGTAGATGGCAAGACAAATAATAGTCCTTCAATTTTGCAGTATAGTGTTACAATGACAGTAAGGCAACCTTATTCTCAATGTATACTATATCTCATATTATTGTTAGTCACTGTAATGTTCTACACACTTTGAATTTTAACAATGCATTTAAATTTTGGAAAACCAATATCTTTTTTTTTTTCAATTTTAATGTATTGCACACAAAAGTGAAAGAGCGGCGTTTTCAACTCCTCTATAAATCCCTGTTAGTTGTATTTATGAAAACTATCAACATCAAAGTGACGTGATAGTAGTAAAGGATAAATATAATCTTCTGTCTCTGGCACATCTTGTACCTCTAATAAACTGCTAATTATTATTATATTTTAGAAATCATTGAGCCTAAAGCAAACCAACCAATCAGACCCACAAGGGATTGCGGAGGACCTGTCAATCGATTCCAGAAACATACTTTGCTGAAACTTTACTGTTTTCAAGCAACGGCACAAGACTAAATAGGTTTAGCAGCTCAGGCAACTGAGGATTGAGAAACAACATTGAATTTGCAAAATTTCTGCTTGACACGTAAGTTTAGCACTTCTTCTTGATTATTTTATTGACTGTATATTGCCATAAATGAAACTTTAAGATGATAACGTTAAGTGTTATAGTGACACTCCACTACAATAAGTCATGCTACTAATGTAGCAGCTGTGGCTAATGTCAATTTGTTTACAGTGCATGTCTTGTGAAACGTCAATTAGGGGTGGGGCTTTGGCAAAACATTTGAAGGTCGGAGCAGTGAAGTGAGGCTGCACTAAGATCTTGTTAATCGTATCTCAAAACTTCAAACGTCCACATTCAATTCGAACGGGCCTATGAAAAAAAATAGTTTTGAGCCAAAACACAACAAAATTTAATAAAGAAAAACACAAAACTGTCATGAGCTGGCGGCATGGAGGCAGACTCAAATGCAGGACTCTGAAACGAGGGCATGGTATTGAGCGTGGTTTTATTCCAAGTCAGGGTTATAAACGGTGTAGCAGTCCGACAAGGCAGAGGCACAAAAACGCTGAGCTTGTGAAAATGTTAGGCATGAAACAAATAAACCAGACTGATATAAGGAAGCTCTCTGGTTGAGATTACAAATCAACACTGGTTCAGGCGCCTTTCAGTGACGGTTGGATTCCATCACGTGGTGACAGAGTTGGCCGCTTAACAAAAGAGGGGCTGAGTATTGTTGTCTGTCCAGACCCTTGAGTGTCAGACTGACACTGTGATGACAACACCTGGTCAACATGTCACAGGTCTCAGTTAAATTCAACTCAACCAGCAAGGCAGCAAGACTATGCTCGCAACAGCATTCCGCTTTCAATCAAATATGACAGCCTCTACTCCTGATATTAGATTGTAGCCTATCAAGTGACACACAGCCATTCAGACTGTCTACAGTATTTTGCTTGCATAATCTCATGTCTGGAGCTAAATTCAGCACGGGGATTCTTGGGTCATTTTATGTCCGCTCTGTGACATTTAAACCAATCCATTCACAAAATTATCATGCAAAATATCAGAATGTACACTTCTTGTTTAAATTACAGCAGATAAAATCTAACTATAGATGATTCCCAAGTATTATTCAAAATACCAAATAACCCCTAAAATGGCTTTTTTAGTAGTGTTGCACTTAAAATATTTCCTAAATAAGCAATAATCCACCCATCAATCTATTTTCTGAGCTGCTTATCCTCACGACGGTTGCAGGAGTGCTGGAATCAACCTGAACTGGTTGCCAGCCAATCGCAGGGCACATGGAGACAGACAACAGTCGCACTCACGATCACACCTCAGGGCAATTTAGTCTCCAATGAGTGGATGTTTTTGGGACGTGGGAGGAAACCAGAGTGCCCGGAGAAAACCCACGTAGGCACAGGCAGAACATGCAAACTCCTCACAGGGCTGGGATTCAAACCCAGATCCTCACTACTGTGAGTCCAATGCTCTAAAAAGTTGCACCGGCATGAAGCAATAATTAATCAATATAAGTAGTGAACGATATCTGACGGAATCTGTCGGCCTGTGCCCTGATCAAATTCTGAAAATTTGCATTAGATCGGTTATCTACTATGAGAGGTAATGTCAGCAAGATTTGAGACCAATTTTCTCACACCAAATTTTCACACCGCTGGGCACATCTCCGAAAGAACACCCACCCATGCTCTTGTGCAAAAATCAAGACATGCCTGTTTTTGCACTGGCATCCAAAATAATAGAGCCCACTGTCTACAATGGAGTGAAAAAGTAAAAACTAAAGATGCATGTGCATATCCTGCTCGTGGTATTGTCCTACCAGAGTTGACACTGGCACTGTTGTTGAGAATTTGGGAGCTAAACTAGCCTGAGGGGGTTTTCTTCACTCAGGAAAATAACATATAAACACTGTCACAGCAGCTGACTGTAACCTTGTGCTGGTGTCTGATTAGTGCAAGGAGAAGACAGGAGGCGTATGCACTTGATTTCTTACACCACCACTCATGTCTGGAGTGTTACAATAGATGGATGGGCCTCTGTTTATCTATAAAAGTGATTGATAGGCATTACTGTTCTCTGTCTAATCCAGTCCTCAACACCACCCTGAACACTGACATAGATCTATTGAAGTGTGGCGGATTGACGTCAGAAGGAGCACCACTGACTCCCTCAAACGCCAGCGCGTCAACACACAATCACACAAAGGACCCGCTGCTGAACGTGTATATACACACACACGCACACACACACACACACACACACACACACAAAACACACACAATCACACAGAGACGGCTTGTTCCTCGAGCGCCAGCCCTGAGACGCCACGCTTCTACATTTCAAAGGCCAAGGTCAGAGCAACGCGCATTGACCAGGAAGTTACGCAGTAATGAGGCCAATTTGGAGGCTGTGGCTGGGATGGTATTCCATTTCTCATTCTTGTGCTTCTTTCCAAGGATAAAGCCTCACTTTGTCCTCATAAAATCATCCGCAAAAATGTTGACCACGGTAAACACATGCACTTTCCTTGGACTCACAAAAGTTGGACACTGTATGTTAGTATCAGTGAATAAAATTCACTTACACCAGAGCCACTGGCACCCAAGCTAAATTACCACTTCTTTTCAAAACTTCACATTCTGGGATGTTTTTACAAGTGGTGACCCCTAGTTTCATGGACAAGGCCATCTTGGAAATGGGAGATGGCCCACCCTTCACCTTGGTTGATCATTGATATGCAAGCATTTTTTTCAAAGAGATGTAAAGAGTAGACAGTAGTAGTTAAATCGCAACGGCAACAATGGTAATGCAAACTTGTCGTAGGACATTCCCACCTTTGTGTAATTCTGTCATAATAACCAAAGTAGATGACATCGGCATGCAGCTCTGTAATACAATGGGCCGCGTACTTGACTTGATTTCTAGCTGTTTTATGATGTAAGTAGTTCAAAAGTTGTGACTTTGAGTTGAACCAGAGTCAAATTATAGTCAACTGTTCACATAATGGAACTTTACAATGGTTATAAAAAAGTGGGGGACTTTTTCCTGAATTGCACTTCTAAGTAAAGTTGAAACTTTGGCTCTCCAGATTTCAACAATTTCATATGGACAATCAGAATTACAATACATTACACCAAACAGCTAACGCTTTAACAAGTAGGACAATGGAGCAGCTGACGGCCCACATGAAAATCTGAAGCAATGGATTATCTTGCAATCAAACACACTTCATAGCTTATAGTCATGGGCATGACAGCTCTATTGAGTGTACTGAATCATTTCAATCATCCATCCAACCATTATCCTCACAAGGGTCGTGGGAGTGCCGCAGCCTTTACCCGCTATCATCAGGCAGGACGCGGAGTACACCCTGAACTGGTTGGCAGCCAATCACAGGGCACACAAACACTCACAATCACACCTTTGGGGAATTTAGTCTCCAATGAATGCATGTTTTTGGGATATGGGAGGAAACTTGAGCTTTCAGAAAAAAAAAACAAACATGCGGGCACGGGGAGAACTTGGAAATTCTGCACAGGCGGGGCCGGGATTCAAACCCCAGTCCTCAGAACTGCTTTACCCAGTCTAACTCATTTGAATCAATTCTTTAAAAACATTTAATTGAATCGTTCTCGTCTTTTTCATAAAATTATTCAAGTGCTTCCTTACTTGGAAGAAGTGCAACACAGGAAAAAAAAAACATTCTAGGTCTAGGCAACATGGTGACACGACTGGTTGGAGCGTTTGCCTCACAGTTCTGAGTGTGCCTGTGTGGAATTTGGTAAAGGTTGCCACCCCTGCCAAGACTCTCGATTCAGTACTTGAAATGACGGTTTTTGTGTTTGAGTTACATAAGTCCTTTTTTCACGTAACATAATGACTACATGAAACATGAGCGCAATCGGTCAGCCAGGAATTGAAGAGGGCAGCTCTGCTACCCACTATACAACCAACACTATAAGGTAAATTTGAGTGTTGTGGTTTTTCCCCATTAGAGACAAATTATAGTGATTTTTTTTTTTTTTTTAGTGACAACACTGTAATGCAGGGGTGCTCAATGTGTCGATGGTGATTGACCAGTCGTACGCGAGGCAGTTTTGGTCATCTGTCTGGTATCTTGTAGCCCAACAGAAACTGTTCTGGAGGATCAGCACCATGGAGGCTAGGGAGCCGACGCCTGAACAAAAGGGGAAGGGGGAGCCCCCGAGCTGGGGAGCTAATAGCAAGAGCCAGGAAGCAAGAGGAGCTAAGAACAAAGAGGCAGAAGAGTCGGGGGTAAAATACCCACAGGGTGAGTTAAAGAGAACCAAGGATCAGACAAGATTGCACCCAGCAGCTTGAAGCTAGTCTACTATTTTGACCCATAAAATTAATTCAATATCATATATTAATATAAAATAAACTAAATCATGCCCTCTTTACTCATAGATCAAACATATAGAATGACTGTTTAAACTTTAGTCTTAGCAAATCAACTGCTGATGGTTCAATCATATTTCATGCTACTTGGGCTTTCAAATCACGACCAACAGTTCTCAAAGTTTTGCAGCCGCACCCGTAAAGTTGACACAGTGGCACGGGAAAAAAAAAAAGCATACATTTGGAATATTTCTGCAGACTTTATGAAATATCAACAGACATTTAGCTTTGGTTGACAACAACTTGAAAGTCCATGAGTTACAGGACTTGCAGTGCCTTGCGTACATGTTTGAATGTTAAGCAAATAGTCCATTGCTTTGTTTGTCGATCTGTCCCTTTCAGCTGCTGTCTGTTCAAACCAAAACTGACTGGAAACCAAGATTACGAGAGGATCTACTAATCACCTTTGGGTCCAGAAGCTGTTGGAGTGTCTGATTGTTTTTGTTTCCATTGCTCGGTAGCACCAACCTGAGGGAAGAAGCTGGAGGAGGTGGTGACCAAAATGTGGAAGTTCCAAGATGATTTTTCATGCTTTTGTCTTAGTTCTGGTAGTGTGCGAATCCTAAAAGGTGGCTTGTAGGGTAAAGACTTTTTTTTTCGTCAGTCCTGATGTCTGTCAACTACAACTGTCTGTTGCAGTTCATTGACAAAATAGCATCACCCTCTTGGAGATTTTCAAATCCACCTGATTTGCAAGCCATTGGCTGTGTATTACCGTTTGCATTTAATAACAAAATAATGCATATTTGATACGGCGGCATGGTGGTGCAGATATAGAGCAGTTTTGAGGACCAGGGTTCAAATCCTGGCCCCGCCTATGTAGAGTTAGCGTGTTCTCCGCGTACTTGAATGGGTTTTCTCCAGGGACTATGGTTTCCTCACACATCCCAAAAACATGATAGCTAGGATTGGCTCCAGAACTCCTGAGACCCTCGTGAGGATAGGTGGCTCAGAAAATGGATGGATATATGACATATATGACTTAAATCATGCCAGACTCATTTTGACCTGTTATGCATACAATGGTAGGAAAAAATTCTGATGGAAAGAGGACCATTAACCTAAAAATGTCCAAACTCTCAACCCTACATATTCTCAGATTTCTGTCTTCCATTAAAACAGATTGACTATCGATTAATCAAAAATATAATCCACAGATGAATTGATAATTAAAGTACTTTTATCCAAACAATCAGAGCCTGTGATTCAGTATTTGCACTTAAAGAGATCATCGACAAATCAAATTGTCAGGTAAATCAAGGATCTACATAACAGAAGTACATTCCAAGTTTACATGTGAAGGCCAACATTTACTTCACCTTTAATAACATTTGTAGAATAGCATCACACATCTCCAAATGAAATACTGCATATATTGAATAAATAAAATATTCAATATCTAATCCACAGTCTTTTAATCAATTGAATTGTTATTGTCAACTGAACTCACCAGTGAGTTACAACAGCTCTGCTAATTTTCTCCACAATCTGTTCTTTTCCACTGTTTTTATCACTTAGTGCTAACTCATTTAGGACTTTCGTCAGCATTTTTATCTGTCATTCTTTAGTGGGAACTATCAGTGCTTGTGTGGGCCTTCACTGACCCTGTTTACCAAGCGCTCCGTCACTCTGTTCCCGTAAAATCAAATAAAGTCAATGAAGTAAGAGAGAGGATTAATTGGGTCAAGAGAATTGAACCGTTCTTCCTGCACGTGTGTTGTGTGAAGAACTATTGGCCATTTGAAGACTGCAGTTGTTTGTTTACATTCAAACTCATCTTGCAGAAAACGTGAGGGATGTCATCCACGCTGTGAGATTACAATTTCAGTGGTTCGGCTATAGACATCTATAATCCCGGTGGCCTCATGCTGCTCGTTGGAGACTTCAATCTTGCACCTCTTATCTAATCTACGCACCAACAGCTTCAAACAACAAATGCATTGTTAAAGTGATCAAGAAATAAAGTTACCTAAGAAATCTAATGTGCTTTCCATTGCGCCACATAGCGTCATAGCATGTGACTTACTTGGCCCCGTATACACCATTTGATTTAATTATAATGTGCAAGTCGAAATGTTACACAACACTCTGGAACCCAGTAGAGTATCCTCACAAAGTTTCCGGTCGAAGTAAACTTGAATGCACTGCAATAGTAACATGTCAGCTCTCTTGCCATCAAAGTACTAACATCTTTTGTTTTGGTGTGCACTGTTGTTATGGCAACAAGATAATCACACAGTGACCAGCATGTGTCCATTAATAACCACTCATGGAAGGATTAATACTTCCATTTCAACAATAGTGGCTATAATGCCGCAATAACAAAAAGTCATTAAATGTACCATTGTTCGGGCTCATTTAACTCTTACTTATTGAAGGAGAACATTTTATACTGGAAAAATTCTAATGCGCCATAGTGCTGTTTCAGTTTTGTTGTTGTTCAGAACAACACACAAATTGTGCAGTTTAATTAGGTATTAAAAGTTTGTGCAGAAGGTCTTTGTTCTCATTCTGGCGGCGGTGAAAAGCAGCTTGGGAGCTGACTCACAGCAGACGTCATGACCTCGTTCCCAATATGTCCCACCCGCCACTATTTTTTTGCGTGCTTAACAACTCGGCTTTCCTGATGTTCTGTTGGCGGATGTCCTGCAGACCCACAAAAGAAAGAAGAGTTATCAGTGAAAGCTGTTGTTCTGTCAGAAGCACCACAGACATTTCTGAGAACTCCCTGGAGAATTTGGTGAAAGCAAATGAGAGACATTTTGCTTGTAAACTTCATCGGGAGTGAAAGAAGACATTGAGAATGTCAAGGCAAAGGCTGTGAGATGAGAAGAAGTGAAAGGAACTCGCTAGTACTATTGTTGTAATTTGCAGTGGCGTAAAACTGCACTGCATCATCCTATGAGCTGTTTCTCTGGCACTAAACTTTCTTTCCCATTGTTTTCTCTCAGCCATCATATAAATCCAAGCCAGGATAAAAGTCCAAACAATATGATCTATTGTATTCTATTCCATTTGAAAAAATGTCCATCATATAGTTAGCATGTGCAAGAATTCATCATGGCCAGACAAATCAACAAGATATAATTGGTATCTGATTTTATTGCAGCCATTAAATTGTTTATATCACTCTTCTATAAAATGACAACAATAGCGTTAGCCCACTTCAGTTCTCAGGAGCACAATTCCACTTTTCCATGTTTTCGCTCCCTAAGATATCACCGTGGAAAACTGTGAACAGGAAGGCAGTCAGCAGGACTTCAACGGGGTTAACAACTATATGCCAGCATAGACATAACTCTAATTTTCCATGGTTCAGCTGGACTCACTTTTGGGCAGTTGCTATCCCTCTTCCAATTATTACTGTGGCAAACTGGAAAAATAATCTCACAAATGATTTTTAAAGAACGGGAATTGTGGATGTGATTTGAAAATGCTGGCTTGAAGGGAATTTAAAGAGTGCAAAAAAGTGGACCTGTCCAGATAAAAGATAAAAGAAAACAAACATTTGTTGGAAACCCAAGTCACAGAGAAAGGAACAATACATGCGAAGTTACTGGTATTTTAGATGTTAAAATGCCAGCAGGAAACATTTTGTAGGTGACAAAAAGTGGACACGTCCGGAAAAATGACGCAATGCGTAACCTCGACCACTCTTATTGATGAAAATATGTGACTGTTTTGAACTGAGTCGTCATACGTCTTGTTATCAGGTCTCGCTGTCAGCCCAGCAATCCTAGGTAGGTCCAGACATGTAGTCTGGACAGTGTCTGGGGTCAAGGCCCTCCTACAGAGCCCTCCTCATGGGTCACATCCTGTCCAAAATGGGGGAAAAACAAAGGGGCGGCGGGGGTCTTCTTACCGTGAGATGTGGGAGGCAGAATGCCAAAGGTCAGGACTGCTTTCTCAGGTTTCAAAGCTTGCTCGAGGGGGGCTGAGGTGATCAGGTCATGGGGGGTAGTTTAGCTCTAGTTAGGGCCACTGTGTCGCTGCACATCACGGTAATGGCTTCCGCAATTAAACACTAAATATGGAAGCAGTTATATCCTCTGTTTAATAGGGGAGGGTTGAGAGGGCCGATGATGGAGCCCCCCTTTTAGGCCTCTTACCTGCTGTGCGGTGAAGCACATGCTCAAAGGGAGATTGTACTCGGTGTTGTTGTCTTACTGTGGGATTAGTCGGCAATCAAGCATTGAGGGCAGCTCAGATTTTTCGGCCTGAGTGGACAAACACAACCCCAGTCTGAGCTCAGTTTGCAATAAAAGACTTGTGGCTCCAGTGTACTCGCCCTTGAGTATTTGTGGAAGTGCAAATGTCTGTGGAAGATGGATGGTAGAGTGGAAAAGGCCGTTGGAGTTTAGGAAAGCAACACGAAGGGAGACTACTGGAAAATGCACGTTTACACACAATTGCTTAATTCACAATTCCAATTTAGACAGCGTGGTCAAGTGACGCAATTCTGATTTTTTGCACTCAGGTTGTTATGGCCACCTAGAGAAGATTAAAGAAATGCGTGGAGTCAAACATCTTAAGATCGGAATCAGAGCACTCCAAATGTGGATGAAAAGCTTACAAGCATCCAATGCTGCAATTTAACTTTTTGACTCAGAGGAGAGCAGCCCCGAACTTCAAATTTTAGAGGCGCAAAGAAAAAAATTAAACCTGCCACACACTGAGCGATGCCACCAATCCCAACTGGACTCTCATCCAATCTGCTCGGTGACTCGCTTTCATGAGGAATTGACGTTTTGCCACTGGTTTCGCACTAATGGCCAATCAAAATATGCACATGCAAAAAATAAATTGCCACGTTTTAAGCCAGCCAGACCCACCGTATATTATGTTTTCCAACAATACTGACCTATATTTATACCTGTTGATGAAATTGCAAGGTTTGCAGTCTCCGTTGCCAAAATGCGCACAAGTGATGTAGTGTACATAGCGTGCCGGGAATGACGCCAATGCAGTCTCTCGCTCTCTTCTTCGCTCTCACATGCTTCGTCTCTTGGTAGCAACCCATTTTTTTTCATTTTCCATCAAGTTGCAGTATGTTTCAAGGTTTAATAAAAGTGACACAGTTCAACATACTGTATGTGGAGCTTCAAAAACTCACACAATCGCTACACAAAGGTCGTACGTTTCTGTCGCAACACATTGGTAGATCAAAGCAGGGGTGTGAGTTGCCAGCTGTCATATTTTTTTGCTAAGGTCTATTGAAGTCAGGTTCAGCCTTGTCATGCGGTATGTGGTGAGATCTAGGGACGCACATTGTAAATCAACTTGTAAATTAAAGAGACACATTTCCGCTTATTATTTTAACTGCATTACTGATAAGTACTTCGGTGATAAATGCAGAAACTACAATGCAATAGATGTGGCAACTCAATAATTATAATACTGCTTACAGTATATTCAACAAAAAAAAACACTACAAAAAGAAGGCATGTTGATGTTTACAGCAGTTGCTAATCCAGTAGTAACTGCACTATCGCCGAGTTTCATGTTTCTCGCATGTTGTGGGGTATCAGCACCAGACTTAGCAGTCTCAAATCTTTTGTGAACTTGTGCAGCCAACTCATGCTGAAAATAGAATTTCCTGCCTGTTTGAATGAATCCAAGTGACCAAAGGTTAAAGGATACACACGGTGCCCTAATAGCTAACAAGTCTGACTCAGAGTCATTCGGTCTTGGGTTGAAATCTTAGTTCAGGTCCTGCTAAGTGGAGTGATCTCAGGGTCCATTCTTAGACTTTGAATTGAGCCACTGAAAAATTGGACTTGGCCAACACGTTTTTTTAAGTGCAAAACTGTGGAAGTAAATTAGTTCAAATTCAAATCCTGGTGGGACTAATTTACTTCCGTAAAAAAACGAATAAAGAAAAGTACATCTTTCAGATGTATACTAGTCTTCTTTTTCTTCTTTTCCTTTCAGCTTGTCCCGTCAGGGGTTGCCACAGCGTGCCATCTTCGATGAACGCATATTTGTTTGGCACAGTTTTACGCCAGATGCCCTTCCTGACACAACCTCTCTGCATTTAGCCGGGAAGAGAAGCTTACAGCATCTGGTATTCCCAAGCGGTCTCCCATCCAAGTACTAACCAGGGCCAAACCCGCTTAGCTTCCAAGATCTGACGAGATCGGGCTTTCTCAGGGTGGAATGGCCGTAAACCCAGATGTATACTAGTCTAAATCATGGTTTAGTTTCAATTTGAACATAGGTCGCAGTCCATTTTGCACTCACTACATTTTTGCTTGAGTGCCAGTGGATCTATTTATTATCTGTCATGAAATTTTGATAGATTGGACGGATGTTTGGACTTGGACCGTTGTTGTACCAAACCTTCAGCGGCAGCTATAAAACTAGCGACTTGGAAAGAATTGGAGGTAGAAAACAAAAAGAAATAGATAGTTGGAAAGAGGAATGAAGCAATAGGTCATTCTTCTGGCTCTGGAACCGAAGAATATGTGATTATAAATATGTGCTTTGGTGCGCTCACATTGAGAACGTGAACGCGCATACTCAGACGGAAGAGAAAGGCCAAAGCCAAGAAAGGCAGTTTAGTGAGGCCTTGTGCCACACAAGAGAAGAGAAGGCAGCCAAGAGTGAGGAAGCACAAGTTACAAAACGTTCTGTAGCAAAAGAACTAGAACAGGCATGTCCAGACTACGGCCGGGGGCCATTTGAGTCCCACCGTTTGTTATTTTAGAAGCCCCCAGCATAAACCAAAATCAGAACATTACATGGCCTGTATCATTCGTGTTTGTGTGTTTCTACACTGGGTGGTTGAAGAGGAGAAGAAGTTTGTTTTTCAACCCGTGCTTGTTTTCACCAATCACTCATTGCTCGGTAATGCGTAATAATGCTTTGGATTGATGTACAATAATTCTTCTATATTAGCAAAAATGGAAAGAAATTACAATTGAAATAATAAAGTGGTGGAACAGTGGAGCAGCTGGTAAAGCATTGGTCTCACAGTTCTGAGGACCCGGGTTCGATTAAGCCCCCCCCCCCTCTGTGTGGAGTTTGCATATTCTCCCCGTGCCTGTGTGGGTTTTCTCTGGGCGCTCTGGTTTCCTCCCACATCCCCAAAACATGTTAGATTAATTGGACACTCTAAATTGCCCCGAAGTGTGATTGTGAGTGTGGCTGTTTGTCTCTTTGTGCCCTGCGATTGGCTGGCAACCGGTTTCGGGTGTACCCCACCTCCTGCCTGTTGACATTTAGGATGTGCTCCAGCACTCCCCACGACCCTCGTGAGGATATGTGGGAAAGAAAATGGATGGATGGATGAATGATAATAAAGTGTGCATTCGGAGTGTCCCAATGAATAAAGATGAACTGAATAGCATGCATCCTGATTTATTGCTCCATTTTCTGGTCTATGTAAAGGATATACTGTATCTTATTACAGATATATATGAAAACAATAATAAAAAAGCAGAAGAAGTAATGAAATTTGAATGATTGGATTATGTCTTTGTTGTAAATGCTTCTTGATCCTTCTGATACACAAGTCATTTGAGGTTATGTACAGGATATGATTAGCAGGAAGACCATAGAAAGTGACTAAACCATTGAGATCTTGTCTATGTGATGGGTGGTGGAAACAACTTTCTTCCTCCTGGGTAAATGTCTAAGCGCAACTGCACACTGCCTGGTCAGCCAGCAATGGCAGAACATAAACAGAGTCATGTGTGGAGCTAGTTCACCTCCACAAAACACTCAAGAGATGCTTTTTGGTGTTTAGAAACAGTTGAGGCAATCCAACAAGCCTTGTGCAACCCCCCCAGGTTAGACCACAAACGACATGTCTGGCACTATCCAGGTACAGAGTTAGAAAATCTGGCGCTTCAAACGGTGTTTGTTGGAGTTGAAGTTGTAAAACGATCAACTTGTTGTTTTGTGAAGCACTCAAGCAGGTGTTATCTCACTTTAGCGATAAAGAACTTTGTGCACAGCGTGGCGTGACGCAAGGGAAGGAGACCCAGCAGGTCAGGTTTACATAAGTAACTGCACGCGCGGACACACACACACACACACACACAGCCTGCAATACTGATCCAGATGTGGTGTGTGTGTGTGTTGCACTCTTGATAGATACAGAGAAAGACAGTCTGGACACCAGCGCCTCTGTTTCCCATCACTGTGAATCCACTCAACATGTGTTCTGAGTGGCGGCCAACAACTCACGCTGATCCACTTAGTCAGAGCAAACGGTCAGGATCAGTCAAGCCGTGATGGAAGGAAACACTTCGGACTGTGACCGCTCAATAACGGTTATCAGCGTGAGGCTTGAATGCGTCATTGTCAGATAAAAGTCCAAACTGACCATTTGGAAAAAAAATGCAACCCTGGCATTCAATGTGGGAATTCATTAAAAAAATAGCATCAAGGTCCAAATAATCCTGTTGAACCGAGCAAACATGATCAAAAAAAATGTGACAGGATACTTCACACATGCAAGTTTTGCATTGGAATGGAAGTTAACAGCTATTAATTCAGAATGTTGATACCATGATGATGGGCCCAATGGAAATAGTTGAAGAGCATTGATATTTTAATTGGACGGAAATGAAATACGTGAGTGTTTGTGTGTGTGTTTGTGTGTGTGTGTGTGGTGTGTGTGTACCAGGTTTAAATAGCTAATACATAAGATAATAAATTATCTTTCTTCAAAATACAC